>NW_022639743.1:27421-34998 GCF_010583005.1 Odontomachus brunneus | reverse complement strand
ATATATATATATATATATATATATATATATATATATATACACATATATCATTATGTAATGTTGGTAATAAATCAATCGGATTAACGGAAATCAACAAAGTCACATGTGGTACTCATTTTAATGACTTTAAATGAATCACAGAAAGTAATGCGCGATTTTCTCCAGGATAGCGTTACACGCAGCGTACACGGGACATCTCTACGGGACGTCAATACAAAATTCGTGTACATCGTTCCATTACGAAAATAGTTTGACTTTTACGACATATATATAGTGTCTCAAATAAATTCATCGTATCTGTGGCTGTATATACGTCATGAGAAAGTCGCGACGGCACACTAAAAATACATACGTCTATCTAACAACAATTCCGTCCGATATAAGCTTCGATAATTATCAAAAACTGAACATGTAATATAGCTATCGGAGAAATCGTCAACTAAATCATATATTTTTATTATACATATTTTACTCCATTTTAATCGAATCCGTTACGTTTACCGTCGCACTTCTAAGACATATTCGTGTTTGCACGGGAGAAAAGTGCGACTAATCGTTTGTTCGTGTTAAAATGGCGACAATAATCGTGACAATAACAATTAACAGTGACACTCACGATTTCGACTTTATCAATATAATACCGTTCTTGCGTGTCATACGCCATAATATACAATTCTTAACATTTTAATCGCGACAAACAGGTATGTGCACTATCCAACAATATCGGCCACCGGCGAATAAAAATTTACAATATTTGATTTCACGGTCAAAGTATTACATAATATTTATATATACGTGTCGCGTTACATTATTATTCAATTCCAACAACGTACCTGAGTTAATATTTGTTCTACAAAAAATTCTCGTTATAACTTTCGAGAAAAAAAAATTATGTATTATATATCTGTTGTAATAATAATTACTGTAAAAGTACAAAAGTAATTACTATATATACATGTGTGTATAAATGTGTATGTATGTATATGCAGTAATTACTGTATTAATAATCACGTTATTCCATCACAATAGGAAATTACATAATCGAAATACATACTAACATATATATACATATAAATATACATATATTTATATATTTTAGTATATTTATATATATATATATATAAATATATAAATGTCTCAAAACTCAACACTCTGTCTTTCTCTTTTTTCTTCCTGGTCGGAAAAAATTGGCCCCTATATAAGTTTTATGAAATTTTGATGTCACGGATACACATGTGTATTTATTTATGTTTACTGACATTTGATGTCATTATCACGTATCGATTATCACGATCAATCACGATCTGACACGTTCGCTCGCACGCTGTCGCTTCACAAAATTGTTTTCCATTATATTCTAGTCAATTTTCGATTAAATACTTAATCTTCACGCATTTTTATGTGATAGCATTTCGTTAAATATATATTTTGTTTATCTATATCAACAGCAAATACTCATCTTGTCGCTATTAAGCTGATTACATTAATCGATAATAGTTTCTCTAGATAACGTTCATAGAAAATATATAGTCGCCTTTTGCGCGGTGTCGTACCTTCTCACTGCAAATTGAGCCTTCTCACTCGCGCTATAAACACTTCCCGCCGTTTATCACTTGGCAGTGTCCTTTTTCTCGAATATATTCACGATAACGCAATTTCTGTTCAAATTCAACACGAGTATCCTTCTCGATACGACTATCGCTACGAAGTTTCGTTATTTTCGCGTGAAGATAGTCTTTAAGTCACGTACTTAAGTGATCGTATACTTTCGCTAGTCCATTACTATTATGCGGCACGAAAATAATTCTCACAGGAATATATCAAAATAATATATTTATATATATATATTATTTACAGTTAATATATAGATACATACATACATGCATATATATATATATATATATATATATATATATATATACATACACACACACATATATGTATGTATATGATATTTATATGTACAAAATGAGAAATTAATGAATAAATAAATAACGTAGCAAAGTACCTCGTGAACTATTCATTTGAGAAAAAAAAATCGTCCCAATGCATTCCTAGCAAGTTTAGACAGAGACTACCTTTAATGTACAATTCTCCTATTCTAATCGTTCCCGTTATTATTTATATATGAGCCGTTCTCATATAAGTATTATGTCAAAATAGAGTTTAAATTGAACTAATGTCTCAATTTAACGTCAAGTCCAGTAATATCATTGAGATTGAGCAGCTTTCACACATGCACATTCACGCATGTTGCAGTTCTTGCAGAATTTCCTCCGAATCGTGTGTAACTCAAGCCCAAACCATCACGACATCGTGTCATAATCCCAAGTACGCGCATCACTACGACGGTACCAGAGTGCTCGAAAAATTAAAGTGCCATGTCCCACTAATAAGGTATGCTACAGTGATATATATTAATTAACGCTACTGTACGTACACAGAAAAGATGAAGATTGAATTAGCAGTCATAGGTAATGATAAAATAAGCGATATGATACGTAACGTCATGCTGCTAATTCTACCATTCGCAGGTTCGAAAAGAATTACAAAAAAAGAGAGAGAAGATTAAACAGACTTTTTAGTGTACAATCACAAAAAAGATTAAAGCCTATAAGAGTTAATGCTGAATTATAGTCGTGAATACGTGATATAATTTGTTCATTTTCAACAAAAATACCCAAACAGTCGATAAACAATTCGATGAAAAGTTTGTTGTGATTCACATCATACAATGATCATACAATGATACTGTATTTGTATGTGTGTATGTGTATATATATGACACACAGTCAGGCTTTTTGAACGTTAACGTTTTGATTTGCGAGCTGTGAGACGATCTTACTTCGTTATGATATAAGCATTTTTATAAAGATTCATATGTGATGCGGACATATTGAAAGTCATAAATATCGACGGAAACGTTTAGGTATTTTGACTGTACACAAATTATATTCACGATCACAATTTAGCGTTGGCTCTTATAATCCTTAATTTCTTCTGTGACAAAAAAAGAACAGTCTTATCGTTCGGTTTTATAAGTGGGCCTTTTCTTGATTTCATCAGAATATTTACACTCGCGTTCCTCGATCATGGAGCGGTCACGGTACAAATTCATTAAAAGAGAAAGCCCACCGATAAGCACATGAACAATAGAAAACAGGAATAACGGACACGATCGTTCGCGAAGCAAAAGAAACAAGACTCTGATCGAAAAAAAGAGAGAGGGCCAAGAGCACTAGCGTCTCATCGTGAGAAGTGAAGCTCAAATTACAAATATATCTTCGCTTCACACGATGGTAAACTACGAGCACGTCTGCTTGGGATCGTAAGAACGCGCTGCCGGGACTCGAGGAGCAGTCACCATGGTCGGATCTACCATACGGCATAAGAACAATGATGGAATGTTCTTATCCAGAGCACCTAGCTACGGCGAAGACGGTGGAGGAGGAGGAGGTGTAGAACTAGGTGGCGGGCCACAAGGTAGCGGAGGAGGCGGAGGCGGCGGGGGTGGCAACGATGATGCCGCATCCTGCTGGGCAGACACCGACGGCTGGTGTATGATGGTCTGGCCCCGGCGAAGATTTGGCAGCATAGACGGCGGCGGCACCGACGTGTCAATAGCGCCTTCCGGCGTCATTATAACACCTCCCGCCGAGTACATTGATGGAAAGGCCTGCTGTTGCTGGTATTGTTGGTAATGTTGTTGATAGAAAGCAGGGTCGAACATGTACCCGGCGGGATTGTACATCGTGTGCGACGGATAGTTGGCGAAGAAGTACTGATCCGCGCGCGCCTGGCCGGCGTGGCCACCCCTCGCATAGCCTAGATCGCCGCGAACGGCGGGTGAAAGTGTAGGGATAGACTGATGCGGGTAGGGAGGTTGGTTGCGGGCGTGTTTACTGCCATAACTATCTCGTTGATAGTAACCATCGCCGCTGCGCTGACTGGATGCTGCGTAAGGACCAGTGGCTAGTGGTGGGGGGGCGCGACCGCTGTAATGACGGGCGCCTCTACCACCTCCACGTACCTTATTACTGCTCCCGGAGCTATAATGCCTGCCGTTCTGCCGTTCTCCAGGTCGGTGTCCCTGGCCATAGCCCGCTGCAGCTAACTGCGACTGTTTCTTCGCGGACGACTGGCCGCTGGTAGTCGGCCCGCTTTCCGTCTGGTCGGTCCGCTCACGTTTCCGACTCATGCTTTCGTTCACCGACTCAGAGGTTGCGTGTGAACTGCTCGCAGTGCCGCTCGAACTGCTGCTCACTGGCGTCGACAGCTGGGACAGCGGAGCTTGCGGCGACAGCGAAGTCGGTGCTGTGGAACCCCTGGCGATACTGTCAGTCCGTATCTTGATTTTCAGAGGTCCCTGGACCATCGGCTGTGCTGGTGAACTAGGCATGCTGTCAGCCCCCTTGAGTCGCTCCTTCGGGATCTTGATCTTTAGTCCCGTGCTCTGCGGCGACTTGTTCTTGTCCGGTAACGCCGCACTGCTACCGGCCGCGATGTTCGTACTCGGCGGCGCTTCCGTACTCAAGTTCAGCTTATCCTTGGGAATAGTGATCTTGATGGGCGCCGCCGACGGAGTCTCCTCGCTCCGTTCTTTGTCTTTCTCCCGATGTTTCTCCTTGTCCTTGTCTTTGTGCTTGTGTTTGTGTTTCTCTCGGCTCTTGTCCTTATCCTTATGCTTGTGTTTTTTCTCTTTTTTCTTTTTCTCGCTTTTGTGGTGATCCGATCGTTTCTCCTCGGGCGCAGGCACCGCTGGCGTTGGAGGGACGACCGGAAGCGAGACGGACGTTGGCTCTGTGCCGCTCGGTCGATGTGTGAGCGGCACGCACGAGAGAGCACTCATGTCGACCGTCGAGATTATCGACGAGGTATCACTTGTGGTCGACACGGACAAGCTGCTGGAGGTTGTCATCGGGAGTTGTTGGTTCGTCAGTAGATGAATAGCGGACTGTTGTTGTAGGAGGTCCGAATGCATCTGCTGATTGTGAGTCTGGCCGTGTTGCTGCTGCTGCATTGCTGTCTGCAGCAACGACGGCATCGGGGCTAGTGGCTCTTGCAGCAACGCGCTGATACTTTGCGCGGACTTCATCGGGGAATACTCGAGCCTCGGCTGTTGCGAGTGGGAATGTGGATGCTCGGACTTCACGGTGGTAACCGCCTGCTGGATTCTGTGCGGTTCCTTTTTCACGTGATGCTCCAGAGGTTCCTGTTTCACCACTGCATTCGGATCCAAGCCGTTTGGCAGTGTCTGCACGCTCATCGACGACACTTTATGTTGTGTCATTGTCGCGTTGAGGCGAGGCACTATCGCGTCCAGCTCGTATTTCACCAATTGCTCTGACGGCTTCACGTCAGCGCTGATGATCGCCGAAGAGCTGGTTCGGCCGCTGGTGGTCGACAGCGGAGCATCGCGAATCGGTTGGATCAGCTCGGGTACGCGACCGAGCATCCTCATGGCCTCCAGGCTAGATGGATCCTCGGTCTTTACTTTCACCGAGTGCTCGCCGGTATTCTCGCCGGTACTGGTGGTACGCGGCCTCTTGTGTGGCGGCGCCGTCATGCTGTCATTGGACGGCCGCTTCATCGCCGATGAGTCCTGTTGCTGCGTTGTCGGTGGACTTGCGAACGGCGACACGCGCTCTTGTTTTATGGCCCTCGCCGCAGAGGGCGGTGTCCTCTGTTTCGATTTAGGCCGTTGCGCGTGAGGTTCCCTCGTGGTCGGCGCCTCTGGACTGAAAAGCGACCTATGCCGGCTGGTGGGTGGCGTCAGTTGCTGCACGTCGACAGATGTCTTCTCGGAGTCGTCGTGCATCCTTGGTCGTTTTTCTGGTTTCGAATCATCCACGTTGTTCAATGTGGATAGACACGCCTGGGAACTGCCGTTCTTGATGGTGTCTTTCAAGATTTGAGACACGCCGTAAGCCGAGTGCTGATTATGTGCACTTCTGGCTGGCGTGCTCTTCTGCGAGACTTGAGACGCAGCGGAAACGAGTGTGGGCGCGCTGGGTGACTTGTCTTGTGGCAGCGCGCCCTGACCCATCGCTGAGTGCTTCACGTCGGCCGTGTGCGAAGCGCTCAACGACTTATCGTACTTGCTGTGATGCGCTTGTTTTTGCGCATTCAACATGTACGGCACCTCCGCTGGTTTCGGCGGCGGCGGAAGTGGCTTCTCGATGAGCTTCCGCACTTCCTCGCACTTCTGCTCCAAGATATCCGATTTGCGTTGTTGTCGGTCGACCCTGGAAGCGAGATCCGGATACTTGCCGCCATATGTCTTTTGCTCGCTGTCCTTTTTATGGTCGGCAGGTTTGCTGTGCCTGGGGTCGTGCATCCTTTTATCATATGGTTGCTGTTTGCCGTCGAGCGCGTTCAGTCTGTGCAGGTTGTAGTTGTTATTGCTCGACGGCTTTTCTTGCGAGTTACCGTGGTTCGTATCTTGCGTGGTTCCTGCCTCTGTTCGATGAGCCACGGCGTCGAGAGCGGCGTCTAAGCTAACGTCTCTCGAAGGATGCGCGACACCGGTACTTGTGCCGCCGACATTGTACTCTCTTGGCAACCGCTGTCGATTAGGATCGCGGCTGGCCTCTCTCGCTTGTGTACCGGCCGAGTGTCTCTGCGAAACCGGTTGATTCACCTTCATGTCGGGTCTGTGATGATGATTGTGATGAAGACTCGACTTCTGCACTGACGGCAACTGATGCTTATTCGGCACACTCGCATTCGCCACGGCTTTGTGATGATGCGAGTGATGCTTGCTAGGATCAGTGATGTGACCCTGCGTGCTCGTCGATGCGGGCGCAGCCTTTTCTCTCTCAAGGCGTTCGCGCTCCTTCTTCTCCCGATACTCGCGGTAATCAATCGGCCTCGACGACGATGAAGCCACGCCTGCTTTCTTGTCGTCTGGTTTCTCTTGCTTCTCCTGTGAGTGATGCGGCCGACTCGAGTGAGAAGCAGATCCGCCGCCGTCCAACGTCGTTGCCGGAGATTGAATTTTATGAGGCTCGGTATCCTAAAAAAGAAATGTCCATTGTTTCTCTACAAACAGACTTACTCGCAAGACGTTCGTATGTTTGTACATTCAGCTAAATTACTTACAAATGGGGAATTCGACAAGCTCGGGTGATGCATATTCGGGCTCTGGTTTGCGGATATGCTCATAATCTTCTTCTTCAACCTCGACGGACATTTGTCGAATATGTGAAGAAATTCTGCTGTCAATTGCTGCAGCAGTTCCGAAGTTACGCTTTTATCCACGTACCAGAACCAATGTTTCCCTTCGTTGCTTTGTGGTATCTGTGCATAAAAAAAAACAAGCGATCGTTAAGAGCATGTCGATATATGTTAATACGATACGCGCGAAATAGTCAAAATCGAATACAGAACCGACACGAATCTGCCAAAGTACAATGAATAAGATTACTTTCTATCTAATTGCGTACTTTTTATCATGTATTTTTATTTATATCACGACTTTCATCGTGTTTTGACATTTCTCTGTTTGACTGGCGTGCGCGAATATCATAGATAATGTTTATGTAACAATCCACGTAAAATATTGTTATATATGAAAC
>NW_022639743.1:14655-27411 GCF_010583005.1 Odontomachus brunneus | reverse complement strand
ATATATATATATATATATATATATATATATATATATATATGTATAATCTTAAATAAACAACATATATATTGCAGCAAATATTTGTTATTGTAATACTTGTTTGCTTTAAAAGATCAAGATGTGTTTTTAAATAAGATTATATGATATTTTTATTATATAATATTATAAAGGATAATAATGTATATATACACATTGTTTAAGCTCAAAAAAACTAGAAATATAAATATATTAGAATTAAAATATTGCTATCTCTCAAGACAACAATCATTACCTAAAGATTTTTAAAAAATATTTATATGAGTTAACTGATAAGAGAGAGAATTAATGCTAATAGATATTAATAGATATGTTAACATTGTAAGAAGATAATTTCTAGAGAATCTTATGTTTATGTTTACACTTCTAATCGGAGCTTAAACAGTGTAGAATCGTCTGAACAGAATATGATTTAGGTAATGATGATCATCGTTTTCAAACTTTGCGAGAGCGTAGAACGAATTGATGTGACCGAGAAAGTCCACATCGTTCTGCAATATTCGCAATAGCTTTCGAGATATTAAATTTTAAATATTTGGATGAAAAGAAGAAGAACGCTCAAACCGCTCGAACTCTAGTGTAGTCCGGTTAGCCAAGAAGCGGTTGGCGGCGTATAACAAAAGGAAGGACGAGAGCTGCTCTTATGTTTCACCGTCATCTACTTCTAGGTTAAAGTTTAGACCAACGACTCGATCGCTCCTCTCTTTTTCATCCAATTTCCTTTATAAATTAATATCCCAAAAGTTATTGTAAATATCGCAAAACAATATGAAATTTTTTGTTCACCTCAATCCGTT
This sequence comes from Odontomachus brunneus, assembly GCF_010583005.1. Taxonomy (NCBI): domain Eukaryota; kingdom Metazoa; phylum Arthropoda; class Insecta; order Hymenoptera; family Formicidae; genus Odontomachus; species Odontomachus brunneus. The sequence goes on along the minus strand of NW_022639743.1, from coordinate 26,578 downwards.
CTACGCTCTCGTGAAGTTTGAGAACGGTGATCTGGAATATATATACGTAATTATAAATTATGCGGGAAAAAGTCAGTAAATTACAAATAAACTCAAAATCAGTACCAGTAGAAACATATTTTGATATTGAAAGACTAGTAAAGAGGAAAACTGTCAATGAAGAAAATTATACTGAAAAATAATTATTTTTCTTTAAAAAGTTTAACACATGTGGTTTCCTCAATGCTCTATTATATATTATTTTAATTTCCTCTTACATCTTTCTATATGTAATACATCGTTTGTTACTGTTTTATGTACCTTCTTTTTAATTCTTAATATTTAAACTTCTTCTTTAACTCTTAATATTTAAACTTTTACAAATTTTCTCAACATACAATGGCATCCCATGACATCTGAATGAAAAAATTTAAGGTTGAAATTGAACTACTCATCACGATGGTTTCAAATACAAACTCGTTGGAAAATAAACATATTTTCTTAATAAACAGATTTACTTATTTCATTTCTTAGAAATATTTGAAACTTAATTTTTGTGAATATTACAGATTTTTTTCTCGCAACTATATAAATCATAGAATGTTTTACTTACCTCCCAATTAGACCATTTGCAGGCAAGGTGTATGCAAAAGCAGGCGACAACTGTAGGTTTATATTGCAAACACATCGTTGTCAGATGTAAACTGAAAAAATATCATTTCAATATGAGTACAAAGATTTATATAGTCTGTAAATAATTTATGAATTATTTGATAATTATAAAAATGTGCAATACATAAAATAAAAAGTGTATCAGCATCTTAGTTATGTGTATCAGTTACGTGTATATAAATAGTAAGATAAATTTGCAAATTCGGAATGATTGTACATATACTATATTATAGTATAATTTTATGAATCTATTATAACTATATTATAATTTTGAGATTTATAATTTATATAATATAAATATTTCATTTATCGTACATATTGTAAAATTTTATTATTATATCCTTCAAAAAGAGAGTTGGGTAAGTCAATTTTTTTAGAATTAAGTTAATAACTTATAAAATTAATGTAAATAACTTATAAAATGAACTTAGTTAAGTTAAAATTACAAAAACTAACTTAATTAAAAGTTCAGTTAAAGTTATATCAATTTATTAAAATTAAAAATTAATTATACAAAGTAATATGTATGTTCCTTCACATAAATAACTTCCTTAATATGTTCCTTCACATAATTTTTAATCGTAGATTCTATACTGATGTGCAACAAGAAATGAAATGGTAGTCTTTTATATGAAACCGACTGTTTTATATGTTCAGGATTCTATGTAAAAAAAAAATACTGATGTTTAGAAAGATGAACAAAGAATTCTTTTGTTATTGCGTTTTATGTTTTTTATTTTATTTTTAAGCAAATATGAAATTATGTTAGCAAATATGATGATGTATTAATGATGTCAAATGACATATTAAAGACATATTAATGATGTCGTTAAAATACATCATTTAACTCATTTAAAACTATTTAAGTTGAAATGTACTAGCTTATTAACTTAACTTTGGTTATCTAGATATTATCCAACTCTGATATCTTTATAGATGGATCTGACAATTAATTTTGAATTCTGATTACATAGTCTTCAAATGATAGAAATAAACCGCTTATTTTGAAAGTGTAGCATGTCCAATTTCAACAAAAAATTGATAATTTAAAAATTTAATTAATAATTTAAAATTTAAATTATTATGCTTACAAGTAAATATGTACTTGTTATCTCTTAAAAACTGGTAATCAATCAGAGAATAATATTTATGTCATATATAATAGAAGATTTAATTATAACAGAAATTGTAAAAGAAATTAAAAATCTACTTGTTTTGAAAATATATAAAATCCCGTAATTTAAACAATATATTTAAATACTTCGGAGTTATACAACACACAATGTTATAATTACATGTATTTATTGCCTATAGATTGCTCAAGATTATTTTAAAAAACTTGTTTAATAGAACAGCATATATATGAATTAAGCATATATATGAATAAATTATTCCTTAATATATTAATGATAAAAAATATATAAGAAAAACTATAGTTATATATTTAAAACTTCAAGTAAATAATTATCGACATTATCTATTATTTATCATATTCTATTATTTTAAAAATTTGTATCATTGTAAACATTCTTACTTAAACAGAATTAAAATATAAAGAAATTTTTATAACAGAGTTTGATATGAATATGATGTGAGTTCAGGTACAGTTAGAACTCTTTGGTATTTTAGTCTGTTAATTTTGTGTAAAGTAATATTTGGTAAATTAAACTTTGATTATGCAAACAATATGAAGTTATTTATTATTTACTTACTAAATAATACTATTAGTAAATTGAAATATATCCAATTGAATATTTCAAAATACAAAAGTGAGTTTATATCACTTTCAAAATAGACGGCTTAGATAATAAATAACATAAAATACCTGTTAGACGCCATGAAATATGATGTCTGTGCCAAATCCTTGCTCGCTAAAAAGGTGAAAGTTTACTGTAGCCAATTGTAAAGGATTCGAAAGAAATGTGCCTCATAATGTATGCAAGTGTCAACTGTACCTTTTACTAGTTGACAACATCTAACAACATGTGTATGGGGATGATCAATGGCAACATCAAAACCTAACGTTTGTAGAAGGACATTTTCGTTGAACACTAAGTCTTGAGCTTGTTCAAGAAATTGCTGCAATGATAAAACAAAATGTAGTTAAATGAAGCTAAAAACAGTCTACAGTTTAGAGCATATATTTATAAAGAAGATATTACAGTATGTAAACCTGCCTCAGACCTGCCGTCAGGACCTTGTTCTCTGTGAAGACACATATAAGCCATTTTGATAACATGTTCTAATTTCCTTGGTTGCTCCTCTACCTTTGCTGCTAAAAAGAGTGCAGCTACTGCAATAGCATTTCTGTGGAACTGCGTCAACGAGTGGAACACATAAAACCTGTGCATGTATACTATGGCTGTGTTGATGCATAATTGAGATCTGATATTTATTATTGTTAAGGAAAAATATTCAAAAAAATATTATTATAACAAAAATATATATATACTACATATAAATTATTCAAGGAAATATTATCATAAAATATATATATTATTTTCAGATGTAAATGGCAACTTGTAAAGAATTAAAGCAGAGAAAAAATAGATATGTGAAAGGATTTTGCATCTGTGCAAAATCTGTAAAAGATTTTACACAAATTATCTATATATCACTAATCATATTAATCAAATAACGAATATTTTTTGTAACATTTACATCTCCTTTTATATAATAATCAAAATATCCTGGTGGGAAGGTATTTGAAGTCTGTATTGTTAGATATCATAAACGATCATGAAGTTTCTTGCAAATTTTCTATTCACAAAAATGTTCTTTCTAGTAAAATTCACACACAGAGAGGTACAGTAAAGAAGAACGTCTTTCTCCCGTTTATGTTTCCAACTCATTAATAAATAGAAACATATAGAATAGGGAAAATTTTGTTTTTATGATTTTCATCTTCAAATAACAGAGGTGAAGAGAATAATGATAAAAGAAATGTGCAGTAAGAGTTAGTATGAGCTATTAAAAATTTTATATAATTTAAGTTTTTTATACAGATTAAATGGTAAGATCAGAAAATAGAAAGTACAATAGTTTATATATAAAATAATTTATTTTATTCTCAGATTTTACATTAATGTGAGAAAGTTGATATGACGAATTGAATCGTTGATTCTTCTTGTCCATCCCTATCAATAACCAAATTTTAATGTTACAAGAACAACACTTGTAACAGATGTGTAACTATTAATTATTAGTCAGTTCTCTAAAGCTTAGTGAAGCTTATTTATATATCAGGAAAAAAATATAACAGAAACATTAATATATCATAATAATTTCTTTGATTATAACAAAAACAACTGAATGATAAGACAATAGACTCAATTATGAGTGCCACTGTTGCCTCTAAGTTACAAAGATTCTTCAACCATGCACGAACAAGCATCATGAACATTGCTTCATTGATATTGAGGAATATATCCTCATAGATTCACAGAATAAACTGCAAGACAGCTCCTCATTGAAACTTAAGAATCTTCGATGTTTTTAGAAGCTAGAACAGAAACCTAGAATGCAAATCTAACAGAGCACCTAGGAAACACCTAAGAAGATGAAACTGAGATTTTTCACTCGCTCCATCACTGCGATACATGAAACAGAAACAAACAATGCTTAAGTAAGGAGAATACCAAAAGAATGTACAAGAAATCTGTAGTTATTACAGATCTCTATACTAAAAGCTAGGCTTGGCAAACAATGCTTAGCCTTTCTCTCCCTCTTTCTGCAAATGACCTTATTCTCTGATCTCCACTGGAAACGACGTACGCACACGCCCAAGAACGCGCCATTAGCGCGAAGAAAAAAAACGCCAGATTTTCCACAAAGCAGTCCTTTCACGCAGCGTACGTCGCAAGGAATTCAACGAGAATGACCGTTTATGATATCTATAACGCACGAGACTCCAATATGGTGTGTCCCGCGTTCTCGCACGTCATCCATGTTTACGCCATGCGGGATAAAGACCACACTGGTCGGGCTCCGTTAGGACGAGTCTTGCGAATAGGCACGTGGAACGGGGAGTAGCGTTCGCTACGTGGTATCGCCGTGGGATACCATCATCAGATTATACTCGTGGTGCTCCGATTCAGCGAACAGGAAAAGCAACGGAGCGCGCGCGCGGTGTAGGGAGAGGATAGCAAGAGACATCGCGCAGAAAGAAGGAACACGATTCCGTTCGCAAGCGTGTGCTACATGCAACTTGCGTTTGCAAGAAAGGATACACCATGAGCCGTTGTCCCATGTCCTGAATGAAATTGGCCGCCTGCTGGCGGTAGCTCAGCTCCTTGTCTGCATCGATGCCGCATCTTCGACTTGGCGTATTTGCGAGCTGTTCCTTCGTGAAGTACCATTTTTCGTCGGTCGCCATTTATATGTACACACAGCTCTCAGTCACTAAATGCACACTTCACGGCGATAGCCGTGGACTAGCTGGCGGGGTGCGGGGGCGGCGGGTAACGCACTCGATACGCACTACCACAGCGTCGTCTCGCTGTCTACTTCACACCACTCGGCAAGCGATCGAAAATGGCGTGAGTGCTGCTGTGTCTGTGTGTGTATATATGTGTGTATTCTTGCACCGAGGTGTGCGTGTTACAGCTTCGAGGTCTGTTACGTATGTAACGGTTCATCCGGCGTGCGTCGTCTAAAGTGGCGAAGCGAGATCGTTGCTCACTCTCGTTGCGGATTTTGTGTAATTTCTTATTCTCTCGTCGAGGGAACGACACGAGCGTTCAAGGTGGTCACTTTGAATAACGGAACCTCGAAAGGCGCCTCCACTTGCAGCTAACTTCTCGCAATCCAAATGACCAACACCATTTGTTACCGGGATGACTTCGGGGATCCACGATCCGACATAAGAACGAAATGTGCCTGCGAATACACGTTTGCGTTACGAGGGCGTGCGAGAATGTCTCATGAACGTTGTCGCGTCTCGCAAACGCGGTGCATCGTCATCGGCCCGAATCTGCACCTACACCTCGACGTAACGTAACGCTAATAGACATTACTCGTTGCGTAACTCGTGATAATAGGTGGGCCGTCGTCGTTGTCCGTCGTCGACGGCGCGTATCCACGAGGCCTCCTGCACTCCTTACGCTTTTACGGATGTCGATCCCGCGGAATCCTCCGCCGACGTTTTCGCTCGCCTCTCGACAGCGCGGCCGCGTCGTGCAAACGCTCGTACGACGTGCGCGCAGACTACGCGCCGGTGCAGGAGGTGTGGCGTGACGATCACGGAACTATTGGAGTCACTAGGGTCGGTGTAGTTGGATTTTAAATTTGGCTACGTTCCGAAATTCACTGCCAGTACTGAAATCCTATAATATACGTAACATAAACTATAGATTTTCAGTACTGGCAGTGCAGCCTGTTCGGAACGCAGCCTTAATAGCGAATTCGGTTGCTTGCACTAGTGCGCATTCAATACGCACTAAGGCTTGTTCATAGTATGTTATTATATTTAAAAATTGCTTTAAATAAATTCTCAAATATTTTTAACCAATAATATAATATGTACAATATCCGTACGAATCACTTTATTAGCTAAAATGTTTTTAAATATGTATTTAAGACACAATCTTAAATATAAGAATGTACTGTAAACAAGCCTTATGGCTCCTGCACACAGGACGCGGTAATGCTTACCGCGCAGCGGAAGTTCGCGCGACAGCCAATCAATATGCTGCTTTCCGTAATGACCTTCTAGCTCTTACGGAAAAACAACATATTGATTGGCTGTCGTGTGGACTTTCGTCGCGCGGCAAGCATTACCGCGTTCTGTGTGCAAGAGCCATTGGGCGCGTTCAGCAGACGCAACTGTTGTACAACTGTTGTGTAGATGTCTGCTGAACGCACTTCGCTCAGTTACCGCTACTCAACATGTTCCGGGAGCGGACGCCATTTTTCCCATTAAACTTTTTCTCCGCTACCTACGCGCAACATGTTGCGAAACAAGATGGCAGCGCACATGAGAGAAGAAAGAAGTAAACACTATTAAAATCGTGTATTATAGTATATTTTTTAAAATGAGCTTAAGAAATTGTGATACGTAAATTGTGATATGTAAATCTTGCATCTAGCAATTACCTGTCACACAAGTAAAAATATGCCAATATAATAGAAAAGAGGGCCAGCGATGTAACGAGCATATAGAAATCTTGTATCTCTAGCTGCTTAACTTGAATAACTTCCGAAATACCGGCTTTTTCCGTATCCTCTTTCCTCGAAAGTCTATCAGCTGTACCAATCGAATCTAACCTCTGTCATATTCCAAATAAGTTGCAGTCACGTGACGAGATGTGAGATAAACCGTGTTCAGCCCGTTCAGCAGACACGATTTTCATCACTAAGCGCTACGTATCATTCGCTCAACCGCTTTGCAACTGTTGGGATCTGCTGAACGCACCCATTAGCGCGCACTCAGTGCGCACTAGTGCGCAAGCTACCGAATTCGCTATAAGATCGCCCTAAGCTTATCTTGAAATACTATACGTATCAGTTTATTGGCTACAAGGCATCTCAGGATGAACTCAATACAATCTTAATACAAAGTGTCCCGCGTAATGGCTCCTGCACACAGGACGCGGTAATGCTTGCCGCGTGGTGGAAGTCCGCGTGACAGCCAATCAATATGCTGTTTTTCCGTAAGAGCTAGAAGGTTATTATGGAAAGCAACATATTGATTGGCTGTCGTGCGAACTTCCGCCGCGCGGCAAATATTACCGTGTCCTGTGTGCAGGAGCCATAAGACGTACGAAAAGAAAAATATAAGTAGAACATATAAGAGTGAACAAAAATTGTATAGGTCATTTTTCAACAACCACGTAAAATTTCGAGATATTAATTAAAATAGTTGGGCATATCAGAGCACGACGACGTGGCCGGCGAAGAAAATGGAAGAACGCACAAGTACATGGACGCACACACAGAGCTATTCATTTCAGCATGCCAAATGGCCCACCTCTCTGGCCTATAAGATAGGCCCGCGAGCAATCGTCCATTTTCTTCGCCGGCCGCAGCGACCCGTACGTCCCACATGCCGTGTCGCCGCGCTCTGATACGCCCAATTATTTTAATTAATATCTCGAAATTTTACGTGGTCGTTTGAAAAATGGCCTATATAATTTTTGTTCACTTTTATCTGTTTTACTTATATTTTTCTTTTCGTACGTCTTACGCGGGACACTCTTCAGGGGTTTTCTGCATTTTCTGCATGTTTTCTGCATATTCTGCGCGTTTTCTGCGTATAATAGGTATTTTATACATATTATACGCAGAATTATGCATAATACCTTTCTTACATATTACCCTACTGAAAAATTGTTGAGATAACAATAGAAAATTTGTTGAGATAACAATAGAATTCCCAATTCAATTCTCAGTTGAATTCTCAAATGCCGTTTCCGCAAAAATTCGCATGTAAGATCTCAATTGAAATATTTGTATCTGATGGAAATAATTTATTGAAAATATAATGAACTTTTGCTGAAATGCTTTTGAAAAGCATTCACAATTTTGACTCAATTTTATTAAAATTTCATTATAATTTCATTAATATTACATTATAATTTCATTAAAAGTTTATTATAATTTCATTAATATTTCAATAATATTTCATTAAAAATGTAGAAAAATTCAGTGAAAATTCATTATTAATTAAAATAGATTGAGAAAAGTATAATAAAGTATTATTTTGTCTAAATAATAAAAAAACTATAATTTCATATCTTATGTCGTTTATTTATTCGTAAGATTCGCGTGGATTTGATCCCGTGTCACACGGCATCTATTTTTAGATAACTATGCGCTATTCAATGCCTAACTTCAACAATCGTACGGGAATTGGTAATGGCGATGCGCTGTAACGATATCGTGGTGGATTGTATTTACAATATACTCTTAGCGTTACTACTATACTATAGCGTTTAAAAATGTAATGACAATATTTGTCAGTAAATGTTTCAAAGGATGTAACAACAATCACAATGCGATTAATATTGATACAATATTTATAACTAATTAAATTTAAACACAACGTGCTCGCAAAAAAGAGAGAAAGAAGGAATATTCTCTCTCTTTTGCGAGCACGTTTTTAATAAAATATTATTGAAATATTAATGAAATTATAATGAAATTGTAATGCCCAGCAAACACAGAACATAACTGTGATATAACATAGGAATAACATGTAATATAATTGCTGTTATACGTTATTAATATTGAGGTTACGTTATACGTTATTAATATTGAGGTTACTTAATTTCCTTTATAACCCCTTATAGAAATATCATACTAAGAATCATTGATAATTACTTATTTTCAGTATTAAAAATATAAGGGACTGCGATATAATTATGTTATAAGACTGTTATTATGTTATTTACTGGTTAAGTTGCATCAACAATATAACAGCAATAAACTTTAATATAACATGTTATATAAGAAGTCTAATGTTTGCATTACATTTCAGTTGTGCAATATTTTTATACACACTCTTATAGAAATATCATACTAAGAATCATTGATAATTACTTATTATCCAGTATTTTTAATACTGAAAATAAGTAATTATCAATGATTCTTAGTATGATATTTCTATAAGGGAAATATGAAATTATATTTTAGGTATTTCTCGTATATAAAATGTGATATTTTAATATATGCAAGGATTGTTATCACGATATTGTAGAGTTTTTATAAAAAGAGTCTAATCATAACCTTACTCTGTCAAAGTATTGTGAGAGAGAAAGAAGGAATATTCTTTCTCTTTTGCGAGCACGTTGTAGGTTAAAATTTGATTACTGATACAACATTGTATCAATATTAATCGCATTGTGATTGTCGTGTCAAACATTTACCAACAAATATGTCATAACATTTTATGAACGATATAAGAATATATTGTAAATATTATCTATCAAGATATCGTTACGGCGCATAGGTATCACCAGTTCCCGGACGATCGTTGAAGTTAAGCATTAAACAACATGATCTAAAAATGGATGCCGCCTGACAATAGGATCGAATCTACGCGAGTTTCACGAATGATTGAAATAATACGGAATATGAAATGTGTGTCAGTTTTTTTTATTATTTACAAAATAATCATACATTATCACTTATCTAAACCATACTAATGAATAAATCGTTGGAATTCAACAAAAAAATACATGTATAATGTGCTAACAAATAACATATAACTCTTATATAACTTTTTAGTCACATGTTACTTTTATGTTATATTCACGTTATATAACTGTAACACATGTGAGTAGGAAATTATAACGAACGTCTATATAACCTACTATATACAAGTTATATTGCATGTTACATTCCGTTTCATTACGACAATGTAACTGTTATATATCTATGTTTGTTGGATGAAATTGGATCAAAATTGTGAATGCTTTTCAAAAGCATTTTAGTAAAAGTTCATTATATTTTAATAAATTATTTCCATCAGATACAAATATTTGAATTGAGATCTTACATGCGAATTTTTGCGGAAACGGCATTTGAGAATTCAATTGAGAATTCAACTGAGAATTAAATTGGGAATTCTATTGTTATCTCAATAGAAATTTTTCAGTAGGGTACCTATCCCTGATCACCCTTATAGAAATATCATACTAAGAATCATTGATAATTATTTATTTTCAGTATTAAAAATATTGGATAATACCCACACAGCACGTAATATCGCAGAAATATCACAGCAATATTATATTTTCATTGCAATATTACCAGAGAATATAACAGAAATAATGCTGGAATATTACTAAGATATCACAGTAATATTAAAATGTCCGCGGCAAATGCATCACAATAATATAATGGTGAAAATCACAATGATATTACTGTGAGAAAATCATAATATTTAAAAAAATATACTTATATATTCCTAGTGTTCTCATGTTTCATAAACTACTACGTATCGAAGGTTGTCAAATACACTCCAAACTCTCGTGAAATCCTCCAGCGATAATTTCGATCCCAAGCAGTATACCACTGCCCTTATAGAAATATCATACTAAAAATCATTGATAATTACTTATTTTCAGTATTAAAAATACTGGATAATAAGTAATTATCAATGATTCTTAGTATGATATTTCTATAAGGGCCATGTCCCGCATTAAACTGTTGCTTAACCTGACGATCGAGCGCGCACGCGGTGACTCTGATGACTCCAACGATGTTCTTACAATTCATGCTTATATAATGTATCCTTATAGTGTTCGCAGTACATTATAATATACTTAGCAAACATCAAATAATGATTATATAATTTTTACTTAGTGTTTGTTGGATAATTTGCTGATAGATATTGAAACGATGCAACAACATTCGATATGCAATAAATATTAATATAATGTAGTGAACAAGTAATAATTACTTTTAGATTTTTAACAAAATGTTATAATGATTAATTACAAACAAAAAAAATTAAAAATCCAAAAAAATCCAAATTAAACAAATCGAAATACTAAATTTTAAAAAATTTTAAAAGAAACTTTTAAAAAATACTATTTCTGTAAGACAAGGTGACTTCAAATGACGCCGAAATAACGTTTTAATGATGTCTATAATGTCAAAAAAATTGATATGTCAATTAATGTCACCATTCTATTTAGAATATGATATATTGCTATAATTTAACTATAATATTGCAAATATATAAGTGTAATATTTCAATAATATAAATGTATAATATTTCAATGATATAAGTATGTAATACTGCAGTAATATTTATGTAATATTTCAATGATATAAGTATGTAATACTGCAGTAATATTTATGTAATATTTCAATGATATATGTAAAGGTGCAATATTTCAGTAATATTTCTGTAATATTTCACTGTGATATGTAATATTACCACTATATTATAATATCACTGCAATATTACGTGCTGTGTGGGTAAGTAATTATCAATGATTCTTAGTATGATATTTCTATAAGGGCACGAATGCACTTGAATTTAAACTCATTTGAAGTTTTGGCCATTTTTTCGGGATTTCGCTCCATTGTGTGCTGCCATGTGTGAGAAAATATGCTTTTGAGATGCTATGCACACGTGCTACGAGTAATACGAATTTTACTTAATTTGTGTGTTCCCCCAATTGCACAAATTTACACAAAATTATCCTAAAGATATTATGAGAAGATCCTAAAAATAGCCAGGATATTCTCCGAAGATTTTGTGCTATCTAAGTAAGTACCCTTATAGAAATATCATACTAAGAATCATTGATAATTACTTATT
>NW_022639743.1:12713-14572 GCF_010583005.1 Odontomachus brunneus | reverse complement strand
CCCGATGAAAAATTTTTCATGCAAAATTATGTATGAAATTTGTCCATACATAATTATGTATAATTATATATAATCATATAAAATTATATATAATTATACACAATTATGTATAACAATATATATAATTACATATAAATCTATGCGTAATTATGTAAAATTATATATGAATTTATATATATTATTATACATAATTATGTATAATTACATATATAAGTAGAATGTATGAACATGAATGGACAAATTTAATACATAATAATATATAATTATGTATAATTATATATAATGTTATATAATTTTATATAATTATATATGAAAAATTTTTCATTGGGCGGCCACGTGAAGTAGATTCCCAGTAAGCAAGAAATCATTAATACAACGTTTCTACAATGATATTGGCTTTGTTTATATCGTACATTTGATACGCGTATTAAATAGTAACTTTCTATTAGATAATCTTAATATCGACAATGCATATCAACGACGACGTATTCAATCAATACAATATGTTTTGTTGATGAGTATTATACCACCCTTATAGAAATATTATACTAAGAATCATTGATAATTACTTATTATCCAGTATTTTTAATACTGAAAATAAGTAATTATCAATGATTCTTAGTATGATATTTCTATAAGGGCAGCTTAATATGTCGTTGTTTATATATATCGTCGATATTAATATTATTTAATAGAAAGTTATTATTTAGTACGCGTTTCAAGTGTACGATGTAAATCAAGTCATTGAAGAACCTGTAATATTGTCAAGTATGTAGTGTTTAATATTGCATCAAACATCATTATGAACATACTTTGACCGCGATTTGGAAGTTTTAATAATGTTGAAATAGAGTTGCCATAACGTTTTAATCGGCAGAAATATTTTTAAGATGTTGCATTGATCTCAAATAAATGTTAAAGTAACATTTAAAAAATATATTTTTTTGTAATGTTTTTAAAACGTTTAAACAACATTCAGAAAAATCATATTACGAAATAACATGTGAAAAATGTAAATGCAATATTATTAAAAAATGTCCAAACAATGCACATGAAGTCAACGTTTCTAAACGTTAATTTAATTCCTTGCTTACTGGGTTATACCTGTATTCGCAAAGTAAAAATAAAATTTGATGCAATATTCGTTGCCGATTTCCCTTATAGAAATATCATACTAAAAAATACTGAAAAATTATTAGTGCTTAAATATTACCAGTAATTCAGTAATTTTTTGGCCAGTACTTAATTTCTGGTGAATACTGATAATAAAATCATTGTTAAATATTGATAGTAATCAAATACTGAGAATTATTATGCAAAGGTGAAAAATCATAATGTTTACAAAAATATACTTATATTCCTAATTTTCTCATGTCTCTACTAAACTACTAGATATCGAAGGTTGTCAACACATTCCAAACTTTCATGAATCCTCCTGCAATAATTTCGATCCCAAGCGGTATACCGCTGATCACCCATTCATGTCCTGACCGCATTAAACCGTTGCTTAAACCTAACGATCGAGCGCACGCGGTGACTCTGATGACCCTTATAGAAATATCATATTAAGAATCATTGATTAATTACTTATTTTCAGTATTAAAAGTACAGTATTTAGTAATATTCTGTGATTCAAATACAGCTTTTAGTACTCAAGTATTTCAATATTTAATGTTACAAATCCTACCTTATGATTGATTTCAATACTTAAATATTGATAAGTAATACTTCGTCCAGTGATAAAATACTTACGCAGAACATTGTCAATATTTAAATACTAATATATAATACTTTGCTAAGTGATGAAATACTTACGCAAAGTACTCTTAAGATTAAAAGTATTCACCCAGACAGCATAC
>NW_022639743.1:12321-12581 GCF_010583005.1 Odontomachus brunneus | reverse complement strand
CGTCCAGTGATAAAATACTTACGCAGAACATTGTCAATATTTAAATACTAATATATAATACTTTGCTAAGTGATGAAATACTTACGCAAAGTACTCTTAAGATTAAAAGTATTCACCCAGACAGCATACAATCCCGATGAAAAATTTTTCATGCAAAATTTTGTATGAAATTTGTCCATACATAATTATGTATAATATATAATTATGTATAATTATGTATTATATATAATCATAAAATAATATAATATAATATAAAATTA
>NW_022639743.1:10676-12311 GCF_010583005.1 Odontomachus brunneus | reverse complement strand
TTTTAGTATTTCATTTTCTTACATTTTCTTGAAGTACTAAAAAGTTAACAAATCCAAATGAAACAAATTGAATTACTAAATTTTGAGAGAAACTTTTAAAAAATATTATTTAAGACAATAGTGTTGTTTCATCAAATGACATGGTTTCCTTGAACGAAATAAAAGTTTTATTTTCATTATTTTAAAAAATGATATTTCGTTTAAGAATATAATATTTTAATGAAATAAAAAAAAATCACAAAATTAAACAAGTACGAATATTAAATCTAAAGAAAGTATTTTCTCCGAAAAAATGGTATAAGAAGTATAAAAAATATGCAATAAGACAAATTAATGATTGCCACTAACGAGTGCTATTCTAAGTACTATTCTATAAGTATTATTGATGTAAAACATTACTGAATTTGAAATACAAGTAACAAAAATAACTAGTAAATAAATAAAATATATTATATTCGTAATATTTTTTTAAATATTACTGCAATATTGCTAAAGTAATATTGCAAATTAATGACACTGCAAAGTCTCTACAACATTGCACTGCAATATGCAATCTTGCAACGTTGTAGCAATGTTGCTGCATTCTGAAAAAATTCTCAGAGCTCTATGAGAACAAAATATACAATTTTTATCTCTTCATATTTTTCGCTAAAGTTGATAGAATTCAAATAAAAAATTCTTGAAACCAATAATCTTGTAGATATTTACGTAAATATCTTAGAAAATAGAGGTCGTATAAAAAATTTTTTCAAGCAAAAGTTGTTTGCGTTTTTACGTTGAATAAAATGCCATAATAAAAAATATATGTTTCTATTTAAAAAAGCAAAGTTGACCTTGTTCTGACCTTGGTGACGCCATTCTATGTCAAATAACTACTATCATTGAATATGCTTTTTTAAGCCTTACAACTTTTGTCTGAAACATTTTTCTCTAAAATGCTCCCTCGCCAAGTCATCTTGCCGTTCCGGTACTTTTGCTATACCCTGTATATACAGGGTATAGCTAAAGTACCGGAACGGTAAAATATCTCGAAAAATATAAGTTTTACAGAAAATTGCTTTAGATAAAAGCTATAAGTCTTAGGAAAATTTTTTCAGAATTTTTTAATTAACTTTTTAGTACTGCATTTTCTTGCATTTTCTTGAAGTACTAAAAAGTTAATTAAAAAATTCTCAGAAGAAAAAATTCTTTATAAGAAAAAATAAACAATTTTTATCTTTTGCTATTTTTCGGTAAAATTGATAAAATTCGAGTAAAAATTATTGAAACCAATAATTTTGTAGATATTTCCGCAAATATCTTAGAAAATAGAGGTGGTATAAAAAATGTTTTCAAACAAAAATTATGTGTTTCTTCACGTAGAATAAAATTCCGTAATAAAAAATATATGTTTCTATTTAAAAAAGCAATGCTGACCTCGACCTGACCTCGAAATGTCACCCAAGGTCAAACTGTTAAAATCAGTAAATAAATTTTTCTAAGACTTATAGCTTTTATCTAAAGCAATTTTCTGTAAAACTTATATTTTTCGAGATATTTTACCGTTCCGGTACTTTTGCTATACCCTGTATATATACAGGGTGCGGCAAAAGTATCGGACCGATAAAATATCTCGTAAAATATAAGTTTTACAGA
>NW_022639743.1:10144-10666 GCF_010583005.1 Odontomachus brunneus | reverse complement strand
CGAATATTTCGAAAATTAAGACCGGCAAACAAAAATGTTTCAGACAAAAGTTATATGGATCGATGGGGGACATAAGAAGGTACCATTGGTTTGACTTTACGTGGCCCCGCCAAGATCAGGTCGAGGTCAACTTTACTTTTTTAAATAGAAACATATATTTTTTATTACGGAATTTTATTCTATATAAAGAAACAAACAACTTTTATTTGAAAAAAATTTTTATACGACTTCCATTTTCTAAGATATTTACGGAAATATCTACAAAAGTATTGGTTTCAATAATTTTTTATTCGAATTCTATCAACTTTACCGAAAAAGTGCAAAAGATAAATATTGTTTATTTTCTTTTGATAGAGCTCTAAGAATTTTTTCAGAATTTTTTAATTAACTTTTTAGTACTGCATTTTTTGCATTTTCTTGAAGTACTATAAAGTTTATAAAAAATTCTGAAAAAATTCTCAAATCTTCATGAAAAGAAAATAAATAATTTTTATCTCTTGCTATTTTTCGGTAAAGTTGATA
>NW_022639743.1:9503-9870 GCF_010583005.1 Odontomachus brunneus | reverse complement strand
TGGCGGCGCCACCCAAGGTCAAACTGTTAAAATCAGTAAATAGATCTTCCTAAGCCCTATAACTTTTATCTAAAACAATTTTCTGTAAAACTTATAGTTTACGAGATATTTTACCGGTCCGATACTTGAAAATCACAATGATATTACTGTGAGAACCCTTATAGAAATATCATACTAAGAATCATTGATAATTACTTATTATCCAGTATTTTTAATATTGAAAATAAGTAATTATTAGGTGATAAACTTAGTTCCTGCGGCTCACAGTTAGATGACATTAGTTGTAGGTGTAATTTATTTTGACATTTGAAACTGGCTGCATTTTAGAGGTTAGACATTTGTCAATAAAATTCAGTGCGAAGAGATT
>NW_022639743.1:649-8924 GCF_010583005.1 Odontomachus brunneus | reverse complement strand
TCGTTTATTATGAGCTACTCAGACCGAACGAAAGTATCACGAGGGATCGATATCAATCACAATTATTTAAGTCTGAATGAAGCATTGTTGGAAAAAAGGCCAGCAGTAGCCAGCAATCAACGTAAAGTCATGCTTTTACACGACAACGCTCGACCACACGTTGCCAAAGCCGTCAAAGAAACACTGATGCAGCTCGAGTGGGAAGTTCTCCCGCACCCAGCGTATTCACCAGACTTAGCTCCTTCGGACTATTACTTGTTCCGGTCGATGCAGCACGGCTTGGTGGATACACACTTCAGAAATTACGAGGATGTGCGAAAATGGATCGACGAATGGATTGCATCAAAAGACCAATCGTTCTATCGTCGCGGAATCTACGCGTTGCCCGAAAGATAGGAAAAATGTATAGCTAGCGAGGGAAAATACTTCGATTAATGTATTTTTTGCTTTTGATGTCGAAATAAATGAGTTTTTTAAACAAAAAAACCACAGGAACTAAGTTTACCACCTAATATCAATGATTCTTAGTATAATATTTCTATAAGGGTTCTCACAGTAATATCATTATGATTTTCACCATTATATTACTGTGATGCATTTGCCGCGGACATTTTAATATTACTGTGATATCTTAATATTCCAGCATTATTTCTGTTATATTCCCTGGTAATATTGCAATGAAAATATAATATTGCTGTGATATTTCTGCGATATTACGTACTGTGTGGGGTTCTACTAAACAAAGGAAATGCATAGCTCGATAAAACTATGTGCAGTGAATTCAATCAGCTTGCGCAATATTCGATATTTTACCCTTATAGAAATATCATACTAATCATTGATAATTACTTATTTTCAGTATTAAAAATACTGAATAATAAGTAATTATTTCAGTATTAAAAATACTGAATAATAAGTAATTATCAATGATTCTTAGTATGATATTTCTATAAGGGTATCACGTGGGTAGATTATTAAAATAATTATTATGTAAGGAAAAACGTTTAATTCTTACCTATCTGTTGCTATTTAAATCGTTGCGAAGTACAAGAAGATGCGTATATGCAAATAAAAATTGCAAACAAAATGTTGCACGTTGAATTACACAATGTTTCTTCCAGGAGACTGCTTCGAAGAATGAGGAAGACTACTAATGTGTCGACTCCGTGCTTCACTGTGATTGGTCTATTTAGAGTCGGCAGTCGTCGTCGGTAGTGGGGTCGGCCTGTGCATTTTGTAGTCTGATACGGGCTTAATGACTCCTGCACACAGGACGCGGTAATGCTTGTCACGTGGCACAAGTTCGCGCGACAGCCAATCAATATGCTGCTTTCCGTAATAACCTTCTAGCCCTTAAACAACATATTGATTGGCTGTCGCACGAACTTCCGCAGCGCGGCAAGTATTATCGCGTCCTGTGTGCAGGAGCCATAAGGCTTGGATATTTTAGGTTAGAATGAGTGCGTCTCAGGAATTTTCTGCATGTTTTCTGCATATTCCGCGCGTTTTCTGCGCATAATAGGTATGTTATGCATATTATACGCAGAATTGTGCATAATACTTTTCTTACATATTACCCTACTGAAAAATTTTTGTTCAGATAATATATCTTAAATATGAAAATGTGTTGTAAACAAGCCTTAGTGCGCATTCAGTGAGCACTAGTTCTGCCAATGAAAAATGTTATTAATCGATTCGATTCTTTCCCTAATAAATTTAGGGAAAAAAGGTTTGTGCTGCTTGCATGTTTCATACTTTTTGCTTTTAAAAAGAGATGGACGCCTAATCAGACGCTTGGAAGAAACAATCGAGTTGGTTGTCTCGCTTTTGCTTCTTCCAAACATTCCAATATACTTCTGTCTAGTTTTAAATACGAAAAGTGCGAAGAGTGCAAACAATACGAATAAGCCTATTTTTGAGAAAAGAATCGAGCATCTCTAGTGTGAACATCGACATATATGACTCCTGCACACAGGGCAGCGATCATGTAATTTTTCCTCTAGGGCGGAAACATGAAAAGTTTTACGTGAACTCGTGATCACTAAACTCGGCGTAGAAACGTAGAAACGTGAAACTTTTCACGTGAACTTGTTAGCCATGAAATATGCTGGCGGAAAAGTGAAAATCTAGTGACATGATGAATACGGAATATATTATGCTATTGCTGTGATGAGATACAGGAAACATAACAGTCCTAAGGTTATAGCGACAGCCAATCAATATGCTGCTTTCCGTAATAAAAGTTTCACGTGAAGTTCGCGCAACAGTCAATCAATATGTTATTTTTCCGTAAGAGCTAGAAGGTTATTACAGAAAGCACTATATTGATTGGCTGTTGCGCAAACTTCCGCCGCGCAGCAAGCATTATCGTGTCCTGTGTGCAGGAGCCATAACCCTACCCGACATACGTACACATTGGGTGCTTTCCAGTTGCGTACACTGTGTCACACAAAACCAGTTTATTGGTTGCATATTATCTTACAAGATATTTTAGATAATATGTGACCAATAAATTGGTTTTGTGTACGTGTGTGTCAAGATGTGTTAAGCAATTGGAAAGGACCCATTAGTACACACTAGACCGCGTACGGAAATGTCACTCGAGTACTCTCCCTCTTTTTTTATCTCACTCTTGTAATTTGCTCACTCCAACGGCTATTGTCTAGTAATGTGCACACAGTGTGTGTTTCCGAACGCAGCCCTAGGTTTGTTCGCGTCGCATGCCTCAACGTGCTCCTACTCGCTCCAACGCACTCTCATTGGCTTACGTCACCACGCGGACCAATCAGAGTACGTTGGAGCGAGTAGGAGCACATTGGGGCATGAGACGCGAACAAACCTTTTGTCCCAATTGAATCATGCACAATGTTACACTTTGTGTATTTCTGTGTACATATGTGTCAAGATGTGTCAAGCAATTGGAAAGCACCCAATGATATTACTTTGAGAAATGGATCCTAGGAATTTTTGAACATTGCCAACGTTGTCCCTTCTTTTTTTATAGATTTTGTCCACTTCATTTCTGGTTGGCTAGGTTATTTTAGAAGGCTTGGTTCGATCATCTGGGGGTACGTATATGTCTCTAGGATCGTTTTCGAACTAGTTATTTTTTTTACGAAGTCGTACCGTTTCGATGGTGCGCAATATCTCTTTTCAAATCGTGGAGTGATATTAGGGCAAAGTGCAAGCTGCTTGGAACTATATATTAAAGGAAGAAATGTTATTTTAGGTTAGAGAATGGGTGCGTCTCAGGGATTTTCTGTGTTTTCTGCATATTCTACGCGTTTTCTGCATATTCTACGCATAATATACATTTTATGCATATTATGTGCAGAATTATGCATAATACCTTCCTGCCGTGCATATTACCCATCCCTGATTAGAATGCAACTTGTGTCGCCGTGTGTATAAAAGTGTCTAGAGAATTGCAATTGGAAAGCACTCATACTCATCAAGAAAACGTATTGTATTGGTTGCGTTCAGCAGAGAAAGCTGTTTTGTAACTGTTGTAAAATTGGTGAATCTAATTGGAGTATGCTTTTAATTTTGGTTAAATCCAAGAGCACATACCAATCAGATTCACGAATTTTACAACAGTTGCAAAGCAGCTTTCTCTGCTGAACGCAGCCATTGATTAAATGAGTCGCCGTTGATATGCATTGTCAATATTAATAGCATGTTCGACTAGCTCTGGGTTAACCCATTCTAATTTAGTCAGCCTACGTTTATTGGTCGAAGTACTTATAAGCTTTATGATTGGCTAGTAGAGACTTATGACGTCATTAATTGCTCTCGGAGCGATTAACCCAGGGTCAGTCGAACACGCTATAAGAAAGGTTGTGTTACAGAAATGCGCGAATGAGAGAAAACGCAGATTTTCAAAACGCAATGCATCTATGTGCCTTTTATCCCCATTCCTCAACGCTCGGTCTAGATATATTGGCTGCGTTCCGAAATTCACTGCCAGTACTGAAATCTATAGTTCATGTGACGTATACTATAGTATTTCAGCACTGGCAGTGAATTTCGGAACGCAGCCTAAGGGTGCATTCCGTCTCCACGCATAATGCGCATGAAGCGCAACGTTAGAGTGACAGAAATACGAAAGTAAGATAAAATGAGAGAGAGAACACTCGGGTGAGGTTCTCGAACCTAGGTTAGGTTAGTTCTCGAACGCATGAACTGCATCAGCTCCGAGGTAGTGCAGTCTATGCGATCTCATGTGTTCGAGAACTAACCTAACCTAGGTTCGATAACCTCACCCGAGAGCTCTCCCTCTCTTTTTATCTCACTCTCGTATCTCTGTCACTCTAACGCTGCGTTTCATGCGCGGAAACGGAACGCACCCTATATGTCTGTGATAACAGAGAGAAGCCTGAGAGCGGACACGCCATATGTTTTGGGCGACACCGATTTTCACGCTGGTGCGATGCGCCATCTGCACCCATTTTTCAGGTGGAACTACGTTCCCTACGCCCATTTTCAGACGATGCCGATAAAGCAGCGATTCGGTGCGTGTCTATTCTACGCCCATTTCCTGGCGATTCGTGTCCGTGCTAAGCGCATAATTGCGTAGTTAAAAACATGGACCATTGCGTACGAACTTATATTCCATTCAACATGCACATGATCTTTTGTAGTTGCCGAAATTAAGCAATAAATGCTAGCGCATGTAAGAGGATGACCGCGACGTACATCGAGACGTACGTGTGTTCCCACGCTTTACTTAAAGCAATGGTATTATTCGTAAAATTATAAACCACTAATCCCAATACACTAAAATGAGGAGAAGTCAATGATTTTCGAACAAAATCGATATCTTTTGTAGTTGCCGAAAGATAGCAAAAAATGTTGGATATAAGTACTGAATCATTCGTCGAGACATACGTCGCGTTCAATCTCTTAAACATGCCGTTAGCATTTATTGCTTAATTTCGGCAACTACAAAAGATATAGATTTCGTTCACAAAGCACTAACTTTTTCAGTTTATTCTACTGTAATTAAATGTTTATAATAGTACAATTAGTATTGGAGTAGTAAAGCGTGCAAGCGCGATATGAGCAAAAAATTCTGGCGGCAAAGAAGCACTTGACCGCCACGTCGAGACGTAAGCACGCTCCCTCGCTTTACCTAAAGCAGTGGTATTTTTCGTAATATTACAGACCACTAATTCCAATAGAGTAAAGTGAGAAGAAATAATTGCTTTTTAAACGAAACCGATCTGTTGTAGTTGCCGAAAGAAAGCAAAAAATACTGGCGGTATATGAGCACTCGACCGCGACGTCGAGACGTACGCGCGCTTCCACGCTTTATCTAAAGCAGTGATGCTTTCGAAATATTATAAACCATTAATTCCAATACAGTAAAGTGTGGAGAAGTCTGTGCTTTTTGAACGAAATCGATACCTTTTGTAGTTGCCGAAAGAGAGCAAAAAATACTGGCGGCATAAGCACTTGACCGCGACGTCGTGCTCAGGCTTTTACATGCCGTTAGCATTTATTGCTTAATTTCGGCAACTACAAAAGATATCGATTTCGTTCAAAAAGCACTGTCTTCTCCACACTTTACTCTATTGGAATTAGTTGTTTATCATATTACGATTAATACCACTGCTTTAGGTAAAATATATAAATGCGCGAATATCCCAGATAGCACGACGAATTCTTTAAGTATTCCTAAAGCTTTCTCCTTTCCTGAACTGTACTTCTTTAGGAACTCGTGGAAGAATACTATAAGAATGATTAAGGAAGTTACATGCACCATGATTGGAGTTCTTCAGAACTTCCCAGAGTATTCCAATAGAGTGACATTATATGAATACAGATGTGTACTTTATGAATTCAAGAGGAATAATGTTTAAGAGCATAGTGTTTTCATCGGGATTCGAATCGGGTCAAAGTCGGGTTAAAGTCTATTCTTTTTCGCTGCACAACTGTACTGGTGCAACAAGTTGAAGTGAGACAAACATATATTTGTCGTCCTCCAACTTATTGCATCAGTGAAGCTGTGCAGCGAAAAAGAACAGACTTTAACCCGACTCTGATCCGATTCTAATCCCGGAAACATAGCCAGAGAGGGAACTATACAAAATATCCAGAAATCATAAAGTAAAAAAGGAACATTACATAAATATTATAATTTCCCATTCAACAATAAATATAAATATAAATTAATAACATAAATAAATATAAATGTAATATGTTGCACACATGTGTGCAACAGTTATATTGCTAAATGGAAGTTTATAATATTGATGTAATTTTACTGTTAACAGGCAGTGTCTACTGAATAACGGTATGCTTCTAAATAAAATAATGAAAATATGTAAAATATATGTAACTAAATCGGGAAGAATAAAAGACATTGGTTTGAATGTTTCTTAAAGTTAAGTTTATAGACATTGACTTGTAAATAGATATTTCTAGCAAAAACGATGTGTTTGTTCGTATGCGATATGTATCAATAGATGCAAGGAATGAAAAATAAAATAAATGGAAAATATGGAAATATGAAAAGTATATGGAAGTTTGATTGTACTGAGTTTTATTGCACTTTTGTACAATATTGTCAAATTTTTATAAAGTTAAAATGTGAACGTTATAACATAAATGAACTATAATAATATTATGAAGTAATATATATTAGTTATGAAGTAATATATATTATAAAGTATATTATATATTGGAAACTATAATATTAATTAGTTACAATATTTTATAAATATTTTATGAAGTACAGTTTAAATTTGCATCCTTATCAATTTCAGGTCGTGCAGCTGTAAAAAGTTCAAATTCAATATAATTGTTATATATATATTGTTTTATATATATATATATACACGTACAAAGAATAAAATATAAATTTCTTTTTCTTCTTTTTTTGCATTGATGTTAATTTCTATTTCAGTAAACTCCAATTAACAATAATATTACATCAATATTATAATTTTGCATTCGATAATATGACTGTTATGTACAACATGTGTTATCTTAGTGAGCAGAATCTCTCGAATCGACGCATTAGCTGTCTTTAAGATATCTTGAAGAGAGTTCTGTAAGAAATGCCTTGTAGACGTTGCTTAAAGAACTCTTAAATATATCTTAAATATTGTTAATGCATTAATTTGCGAGTTTTTACTCACTGGAATATTACATTTATATTATTGAGTGGGAAATTATAATAATGATGTAATGTTACTGTTAGTTAGTGTTTATTGCGGTAACACTGATTCTAATTTCTCTAGATCTACGATAATCGAGACATACGACTCCATTTCCCTTACAAAAAAATATTACTTGCTGTGATAAATTTACCAGTGATAAATTGGCTGTAATAAATTGGCCAGTGATACTGTATTGCTTTTCACTAGTTTTATCATCTATAATAATAATAAAATTACTGAGTAACAATGATATATCAGTGATCAATTTATCACAGCCAGCAATATTATTTTATAAAGTTTATAAGAACGAAACATTATTACATACCCAACAAATATAGATATAATTGATATATAATATATACATAACATGGACGTATGTTACGTCTATATTATATAGTTGTTATATTCTGTTATATTCTGTGTTTGCTGGGATATGGAGTGAGACACATTATCATAAACTCAATGAAGAAATTAAAATATGCGACAATTAACTCACGATGATCTTTTCTCTTTTCTGCTTTTTTTTCCGATCGGACGCATGGTTTAACCACAATTGTATAGCGTCTTCCAATTTTTTGATGTTAACAGACGTGTGCGCCGATGCCACAGAATCTATAACAAACAGAATATTATTAATAAAACTGTTTTACTACGTAACTGAAAGAGTGGCATTCAGTTGGACACAGTACAATTGGACACGTTGCAAATGGACACGGTGCAAATGGACACGGCACTTGACACACGGTTCAATTGGACACGGTGCGTTTGGACACGAAACTTTTGGGCAATGTTGTTTTTGGACACGAAAGAAAATGCATGACGTTCAGTTACACACCGTTCATTTGGACACCGTTCAGTTGGACACAGTTCAAGTGCTCTGTTCACTTGGACACAGAAGGATGCGCACTGTTCACTTGGACACCGTTCATTTGGATACTGTTCACTTGGACACCGTTCATTTGGACACAGTTCACTTGGACACCGTTCAATTGGACACCATTCATTTGGACACCGTTCAATTGGACACCATTCATTTGGACACCGTTCAATTGCCTACTGTTCACTTGGACACAGAAGGATGCGCACTGTTCATTTGGACACCGTTCACTTGG
>NW_022639743.1:0-617 GCF_010583005.1 Odontomachus brunneus | reverse complement strand
ATTTGGACACAGAATGATGTGCACCGTTTATTTTATCATCATTTAATTATGTATCGTTTGTTTATGCAATGGATATGATGAGAAATAAAAAATAGTTTTGTAGAAAATATTTGTGTTTTTATTTCGTTTTTATCACATCCAACCACAACACCATATGCCTAGAGATATTCTAGAGACTCTATAAACAACGACATATGATTGGATGTGTCCGTTTGTCAATGTGCGCATCTGGGACTCACTCCGATTTTCGTACTACTATTTGTGATGTAGAGTGTAAATTGTGGTTTTAATAATTATTTAGTTTAGCGGCAACACCTCCGATTTCGATGAAAATATACTCAATCGACGCGTTTTTGCATGCCAAACAACTTTTTCCTCTGACAAAATCATCGTTCTTTTTTCTGCGAAGCGAGATATTAATAGACAAAGTTGAGGGCGTATTAGGTTAGAAAATCTGTCATACCATCTATTTCTAGCTATGTAACTGGGGGGCTTCGCCCCCCAGACCCCCCTATGGTGGTCTGGGAGACGAAGCCCCTCAGTTCAATAAGACATAAATGATATGATTGATTTTCTAACCTAACACGCCCTCAACTTTGTCTATTAATATCTCGCTT
>NW_022639742.1:266174-266665 GCF_010583005.1 Odontomachus brunneus | reverse complement strand
TATATATATATATATATATATATATATATATATATATATACTCATATATTATACTTTTAATACAAAATAAAACAGTGTTAATTCACAAGTTAACTGAACAAAATATTTACATATCTGTCATCACGATATGATGACAGGAGAACAAATTTATTTTTGTTTTAATTGTACGATTTGCATTACGACTTTACTTACAAGCAAAACAGTGCCTAATATGATGCATGTCAGTTGCATGAAGGAATAAATATCATCAAATAAGACAAACAACAATATATGTTTAAACATTTATTTATTTCAATATATATATTTAAAATATATTATTTAAAAATTAATATATTCAAAAAAAAATATAAAATATTACTTAATATTATATATTATATAATATATATATTATATATTATATAAAATATATATTATATATTATTATAAATTATATAATATATATATATATATATATATATATATATATATATATATATATATATATATATATA
>NW_022639742.1:265078-266056 GCF_010583005.1 Odontomachus brunneus | reverse complement strand
ATATATATATATATATATATATATATATATATATATATATATATTATATAAAATATATTAAACCAATAAAATATATATATTATTGGTTTAATAATTTATATATATAATATTATATATATTAGAAATCGTATGTAGGTAATAATATTTAAACATTATCTTAAATTAAGACTTAGCTTTATAAAATTATTATACTATCCCAGCAAACACAATGTGACATGTAACGTGCATGTTAGTTGTAATTTCCTACTCAACAATATAACTGTTATATAATATGCGTGTTATATAACAGTTATATTGTTGAGTAGGAAATTATAACTAACATGTATGTTATATGTAACATAGTGTTTGCTGGGATATAACTAACTTCCATTTTGTTTCTATTATTATAGCAGGCATTTTCGAATGGTTTTTGGTATGATACATATGTAATCATTTAACAGTTTCATCATCGACGTGATAGTATTTACTTGTAACAATATAGGAGGCTTTCTTTCTTTGATTGGCAGAAAATGGTCAACTTTTATTCGTGTTTTTTTATGAAACATGATTCTAGTATGATCTATTTCAAGTGGCTGAAGTACAAAAAAAATATCTTGTTCAAATGTAAGAAAATATTTAATTACTCCTAATACTACAGAATTTTCACCAACTTTGCATCGTACACAATAACTTATTGTAGGTATAGTTTTGTAAAGCAGAGATGTATATATCTGACTTTTAATTTTGGCTCGGGCAAAGACTTTAACATTTCTTTGAGAAATATTAACAGATTCCATTAACAATCTATCATGTTGAGTAAAGTTGAGAAAATCAATATTCTTACCTAAACATTTATCAGAATTAACAGTTCGTCGAATTTGCTCTTTGCTTTGTAAGACTTGAATTCCTTGAGAAATTTTTGTTTTATTTATAAGTTCTATTGCAATATTTTTGTTCCCGTGAATCATTTTTGCCAAATTTCCAATAAAACTTTCGAAA
>NW_022639742.1:260812-261796 GCF_010583005.1 Odontomachus brunneus | reverse complement strand
TTTTATATAACAATAAACATTTTATTTACGTGTGTTACATGGGTGTGTGTGTGGGAGTGTATGTGTGTGTTTTTGGAATTGTTCCCGCCGCCTTATTGCTCGTCGAGCCGCCGCGTTCAGTCCCTTGCTAGGGGGGTGACGCGTCCTTCTCCGCTGGGGACCACCGGAATCCGGCGTCCTATTCTCCTTATCCTCGTGCTCGCTCGTGTGACGTGATGATATGGGTCGTCGGACCCTGATGTCGCCGCGAGCCAGAGGAGCCGCTGTAGGGCGAGTTAATGTCTGCTGCGGGAGCCAGATGTGGTGGAGCTTCCACTGCGTGTGGACGACGACGTTGGTTGCTGCTGATGCGGGCGCTGAGGGAGGTTCCCACGAGAGCGGGGAAGGCGTCCCAGCCTGCGTTGGTGAGGGTGTCCGCGGTCGTGGTGATCGACCTGACGGTTCCCTTGCCTCTGTCTTGGCTGCCTGGGTCTCTGGGGAGCTGTCCCCGAAGAGTTGGTTCAGGCGTTGTCTGAGGCCCTTGCTCACAGGCGTGTGGTCTGGTGCCCGCGCCGAGGAGCTGGCCGAACTGTCTCTTCTTCGGCGTAGTGGATAGTGTTGACGCTTCTTCGGCGTCAGGGGCCCCGTTGCCGCTTGTGCAGCGGACGCGCTTCTTCAGCGCGAGGAATCGCTTGTGCAGCGGACGCGCTTATTCAGCGCGAGGAATCGCTTGTGCAGCGGACGCGCTTCTTCAGCGCGGAGCAATCGCTTGTGCAGCGAACGCGCTTATTCAGCGCGGAGCACCGCTTATGCAGCGGACGCGCTTCTTCAGCGCGGAGCACCGCTTGTACAGCGGACACGCTTATTCAGCGCGAGGGGTAGTGCCTAGAGGTGCTGTTTTATAGCTGCAGGTCCTATGGCTGTTAATAAAAGTCGCCTGTAGTGACCAGCGCAGCGGTGTGCGAGTGTCCGACCACCCGCTAGGTCTGACTTTTATTGTCTCTA
>NW_022639742.1:260095-260802 GCF_010583005.1 Odontomachus brunneus | reverse complement strand
TGGCCGCCTGGATCTCAGGGGCCCCGAAGAGTCCCCCCTTCTGTCCCCGAAGAGTTGGTTCTAGCGTTTTCTGAGGCCCTTGCTCACAGGCGTGTGGGCTGGTGCCCGCGCCGAGGAGCTGGCCGACCGTCCCTTCTTCGGCGTAGTGGATCGTGTTGACTCCTCTCTCTTCGGCGTCGGTGGCCCCGTTGCCGCTTATGCAGCGGACGCTCTTTTTCAGCGCGAGGAATCGCTTATGCAGCGAACGCGCTTGTTCAGCGCGATGAATAGCGCCTAGAGTGCTATTTGTAGCTGCAGGTTCTACGGCTGTTATAAAAGTCGCCTACAGAGACCAGCGTAGCGGAGTGAGAGTGTGTCCGACCACTCGCTGGGTCTGACTTTTATTGTCCCCAAGTTGTAATTTCCTCGCGAGAAAACCCCTCCGAGAATGCGCCACCGAACGGCGTTGCGCGGAGGCTCTCGCGGTTGTGGCGGCGGCTCGGCTAGCGGCGCCGCGCTTGTGTGTGCGGATCTTCATGGTGAATATTATATACCGGAACACCTGAATATCTCGAAAACAAAGCGTTGTATAAAAAAATGTTAAATACAAAAGTTGTAGGGTTTAAAAAGATCTATTTTATGATATTAGCAGTTTGACCTTGAGTTGCGTCATAAAGATCAGGTCAAGGTCACAATGATGTTTTTAAATGGATACCCCCATTTTTTAT
>NW_022639742.1:245841-253052 GCF_010583005.1 Odontomachus brunneus | reverse complement strand
GTTTTGGAAAGCTCTCGAGATAAGCTACAAGAATATACAATAAAAAATGGGGGTATCCATTTAAAAACATCATTGTGACCTTGACCTGATCTTTATGACGCAACTCAAGGTCAAACTGCTAATATCATAAAATAAATCTTTTTAAACCCTACAACTTTTGTATTTAACATTTTTTTATACAACGCTTTGTTTTCGAGATATTCAGGTGTTCCGGTATATAATATTCACCCTGTATATCGATCCGCCACAAATTGTAGAACCAACTTCAGCTTCTCTTCCAAATGCAAGCATTCTCTCCCTTGTTCGAATAGTCCAACCATTAGAGCTAAATTTATAAACGCGACGACGTTGTTTTCCTGGCTGAGACTGACTTATCTTTTTTGTCTTAATTTCACATGTTTGATACCCATAATTACTGTTAAAATATTGCATATTTAAAACCATTGCTCTAGCTGGAGCATCAGCTATTATCAAAGGTACTTTTATTTGACATGCAAAAGTTATTATATATCTAGGATGTATCCAAGCGATACCTTGTTTAAAACAAGACTAAAATTTTAAGCATAATGGCCTTAGATATGTATTTATGTTTGGTTTTGTCTCAGCATACCATATCCCTAAATATCCCATAAACAAACGCTTCAGACGTGCTGACACCTCAGCTATCATAAAAGATATCGGCCATAAAATAGCTTTGGAGCTTGTTTTAATTCAAGCTCCATCCGTACTGAGCATAAGCGTTACATCGTAACATTTTCTATTAATATTTACCCTTTTATATTCAGACCCATCCGTAATATCAGTTATTATATTTATATCCATATTTCTACTTTCATTTGCCTCATGTAAGACATCTGCCGAATTCTTATGTTCAAATAAATATTGGATTTGATGAATAATATCAATCTCATAAAAAGGAATTGTGCCTATATCAGAGTTGCACGCATTACACAATACATTTTTATGAGTACCATAATAAAATTGGCAAACTTTACAACAATAATGTGTAATAACTTTCAACAAAGGAGCCTGTTTCTTAACATAATTAAATAATTTAAAAAGTGTTTTAGGCATTCTATTACATTTTGGCAAAGTCGACCTTAGAAACTTTAAATCATCTTTTAGATAAGAAATTGTCTTCTTATTAGTAATATATAAATTCATGAAATGTAACACAGTCTCATCTACAGTCTTTTCGCTATTGGAATACAACTTTGGAGATGAGGTAACAGTTTCTAAACCACAAAACAACTTGTTATTATCAGTTTCAGTGTCGCTTTCAACGTCAGGATCAGCATATTGTATCATAACTTCTTCACTATTTCTTTCCTCCCTCAAATGGACACAATCTGTTAAAAATATTGAATGAGTAGTTAATCCAAAAACCTTTACTTAAGTGCTCAATATTTTATGTAGCACTTACTTTTTTCATAGATATTTTTTTCAGCGGTATTCTCTTCCTCCAAAAAATGGGAAAAATCAGTAACTTTGCTATCAGAAACACTGCTATGTGTTTCACATTCAGAAGGTGCATATACACTAGGTGTATATACATTGTTCGATATCTTTATATCACTTGATCCTGATTCATAAATAGAGATAGATGAGACATCAGAAAGTTGTAAGTCTTCTAAAGAAAATGCACCTCTCTTTTTCCACCATTGTACAGTTCTGTAAGTATAATAAAAAAGTAATATGACACATAATATATAGAAAATTCAGTTGTTTATTATCTAAGTGCAAACACACACACACACACTAAGTAGTACACTTAGCGAATTAACTGTTTGAAGTTACAAATTAACTAAATAAAGCACCCCGATAGTGAGAGGCAAGGGGACTCACGTAAATAAAGCACCCCGATAGTGAGAGGCAAGGGGACTCACGTAAATAAAGCACCCCAAAGGGAACAAAAAACTACCACGTCCACGCCGTTGTTCCTGGGTAGTGCTAAGAGTAGTAATTTCTATTAATTTCGGCTAAAAATTTCGTCCGCCATCTTGATAATTTTAAAACAGCCAAAGTTATATCTGAACATAAAATTTTCCGCTTTTTCATTTTCCGGTGTCAAAAAGGGGGGTTTCCATTTTAAAAAAACCACTTCCGGTTGAAGTAACCCACTTTCGGTCAAAATCAAAAGTTGAAAGGTACGCCATTTTGGTTCCCCCTCGAAACCCTACAACTTTTATATGAAACTTTTTTCGATTCCTGGCCACACAAACGAGTTATTGGAGGTGATAGATTCAGATGACTCACCCTGTATATACGTAAAATGTTGTAAGAATTTCTGAAGAATGTAATATAACTAGAGTTGAATACTCAGGTTGATATATTCACCTTTCCTCTTTTCTTTTTTGTTACAAGTAATTCCCCACGTTCTACGACAGAGCGCTTCATTCTCTGTACCAACAGAAATTAATTTAGATGGTTGATAAAAAGATTATTCGTAATTATACATACAAAATATAAAATTGTGAATAAATTAGATAATTAGGTCTCGCGCATAATGGATCACATATTAGAAATAAGAATAAATGTTACGTAACCTAATCTCGAAAAATGAAATCACTTTTAACTCCGTGGCCACATGTGCTTGTTGCTAAACAAATATTTTTAATATTTATTCTTATATTCCTAATATTTCTCTCCTCCATTGTACATAAGACCTTACAATATGTACAATATATATGTACGTATGTACGAGGTGTGGCTATTAAATAACGAGACTGACGCTGCTACAGAAGAAGTGCGCATGCGCCAAACGCCAGCAAGCCACAGCTGTTAAAGTGAAGCCTTCTCTTTCGAATGCAGTGCCTCTCGCTTCTGTAAACAAATCAGTATAGCCGTAGCCTTCATTCGCATTAGAGTTGTTTTTTTGTTTCGCCGGAAAAATGTTAAGTGTAACAGTAGAGCAACGAATTGTTGTGAAATTTCACATGAAACTTGGAAAAACTGCTACTGAAACATATAATTTATTGAAAGAAGTGTATGGCAATGAATGTTTATCGCGCGCACATGTTTTTGAGTGGTTTAAGTGTTTTCAAGATGGCCGAGCAGACGTTCAAGATGATTCACGCCCGGGTCGCCCTTCCACGTCAAAAACGGATGACAATATCGAAAAAATCGGTAATCTGATTCGATCTGACCGTCGGTTACGTATTCGTGCGATTGCTGAAACTGTACGAATTGATAAAAAATCCGTACGGCAAATTTTACATAACAATTTTAACATGAAAAAAGTGTGTACCAAAATGGTGGCTAAAATTTTCACGTTTGAACAACAAGAATATCGCAAAAATGTTTGTACTGACACTTTGAATGCCATTGAAAATGACCCAAACTTATTGGAAAGGATAATAACATGTGACGAATCGTGGTTTTTTACTTATGATCCTGAAACGAAGCGCCAATCCATGCACATGAAGAGCCCCTCTTCACCGAGAGCCAAAAAAGCTCGAATGAGCAAATCAAAATTTAAAGCAATGATGATTGTTTTTTTCGATATTCATGGGATTGTGTACCTTCACTGGGTTCCGGAAGGTCAAACTATTAATCAACATTACTACCTTCACGTTCTTGCTGAACTCCGTGAAAGAATAAGGAAAAAACGACCCGAATTGTGGAAGGACAAGTCATGGGTTCTCCACCAAGACAATGCGCCGGCTCATTCCGCATTGTCTGTCAAGAGGTTTCTAGCCAAGTTCAGCAACCCAGTGTTAGACCATCCGCCTTATTCGCCAGATCTTGCGCCGTGCGACTTCTATCTGTTTCCTAAGGTGAAATCTGCCTTAAAAAGAACAAGATTTGAGTCCGTTGAAGCTGTGAAAGAGAAAGCGGCACGCGCTCCCTTGAAGGAGCTGACAGAAGAAGACTTCCAGCACTGCTTCGAACAATGGAAAATTCGCATGGAGCGTTGTAGGGATAGAGGAGGGGTATATATTGAAGGTGATAATAAGTAAAAATGTATGAAATCAAAATAAAATGTTTTACAGCGTCAGTCTCGTTATTTAATAGCTACACCTCGTAGTATGCGACCAATGCGATGCAATACATAAACATGCTTTTTGCCCGTGAACAACAAACGAAAAAAAACGGATGATGATATAAAAAACGAACCGCATTTCTGTATCCATAGTAATATGGAACAATAATTATTTGAAACAGGCGCAAAAATCGGCCCTTTTCAGGGCCACCAAATTTTATAACGATGGAACGGTACTCGAATGCATAAAACATGAAATAACTATATCTCGCGTGTTTATGCAACATTAAAATTAAAAATACTCTATTTCGACAATCTATACAAGTACTGTATTGTTGCAATATTCTATATTGATGCAGTATTCTATGTTGAAATAAATCTAATATTTATTATTTTTTTCAAGATCAGCTATTATGAAGCACTTGTCGAAGCTTTCTGAAAATCCTTTCCAAAGACCTCCTTTTACATTACAGTAATTTCCTTGTTAACAAGAAAAAATGCATAGACGTTCGAGTGAGCGAAACAGTCGTCGGGACACCGCGTATTGCTCACGTATAGACGAGATATTGTGAGTAGAGTGTTTTTTTAATGTACGTCACACGTATTTTAGGACGGCATTTCTGGCCACGACATCTCATAATGCTATCTCTTTCGCTCTTACGTCTGCGATAGAGGATGGAATTTCCGCGATTCCTACTACTATCCCCTTTCCAAGCCGTCCGACGATCGTATATCGCATGGACATAATATACATAGATCCCGCATACGGTCAGAAAAGTGAAGCCATTATGTACAGCCCCTCTATGTTCTCTGTCTCTTTCTGCATAGACAAAGTGTGCAATAAAATTTAAGTAAGACTTTTACTTGCCAGTCTAGTCAAGGTGTTGTTGCGCTTTATAATATTATGGAAACGAGAAATGGATGCACGTGCAACAAAAAAAATGACGAAATAGGAATAAAAATGTAGCCCCTCTATCCTAGCTCTCTTTCTAGATATTGGCTTCATTTTATTAGACGACAGAACATAGGGCATTCGGAATCCATGTATATTATGTTCATGGTAAACCGCTAGCCCTCTCTGCCTCTCCGTGTTCATAGACATAATATATCTAGACCGAATGGTGAGGAGTGGGGGTAAGAGGTACGTTGAGAAGGATGCATTGTGTTTTGAGACCCTGCGTTCTCTTTCATCCGCGTATCTCTATAACACAACTTTTCTTACACGTACGCTTATACACATGCGCGAATGAAAGAGAACGTGTTCTAGCCCCTACTCCTCAAATAAAGGCAAACGTTCGGTCTAGATATATTATGTCTATGTCCGTGCTACTGGTGTATCACCTACAGGCAGCAGTGTGAGTGACGCGTCATCGTGTTCGAGTCACACGAATATACGGACGGCATTAATACCGGTGCATGTATACCTAAATATTTACAATGTCCAAGTTCAACATATAAAGTTATTAACAAAAAAACTCATTTTCACTGATTAATATTATTATATAAAAAATATGTGATATAAAAACAAAATTATTAAAAAAAAAAAAGTATAAAAAAGAAGCCAGGTGTATGCGCGTTAGCATTATCTATTGAAAATTACAAGAAAATTTGATACTCCCTACAAAAGTAATGATACCAAGAGGTTTACGCCAAGTATAAATGATTAATGATTTCAGTTTTTACTTTTATAAACATATGTGGTTTTGGCTATATAATATATTTATAAATTAAATATATTATTAATATATTAATAACATATTAAATAAAAAATAAAGTAATTAGAGAAATACAATGATGTTGAAAAAAATTATGATAACGAATAATTAATCATTTTAGTTTTCTTTTATAAACATATATAGTTTTGGCTATATAATATATTTATAAATTAAATATATTATTAATATATTAGTAGTGTGTGTTTATTATACCCTTGCGGGGTACACAGCGGACCTCCGCTCCGCTTACAAAAAAGAAAAAGAAAACAGAAAGGAACGCACGCCATTCCACGCAAACCGCATGAGAAAGAGAGAAAGCGCCTCACTCATTCATTTAAGCATCCTTCCTCACTCATCTCCCAGACCTCCGCTTCCGCACTTTTCATTTTTTCATCCAAACTTTCATCCATTCCCAACCATCCACCTCCCTCCCTTATCTCCTCTAATCTTCTCATCCAAACCTCACCCCCTCCCTCTTCTCCCAATACTTCACCCAACATCTTCTGCCACCCCTTTTCCACCCCCCAGTTTGTACATTCTTCCCACACGTGTTCCCAGGTTTCCTCTCCCCCTC
This sequence comes from Odontomachus brunneus, assembly GCF_010583005.1. Lineage (NCBI taxonomy): Eukaryota > Metazoa > Arthropoda > Insecta > Hymenoptera > Formicidae > Odontomachus > Odontomachus brunneus. Next base: position 246,781 of record NW_022639742.1, on the reverse strand, counting down.
CACACATCCTACATTTTCTTTCCTCCTCCCCTTCCCAATACCTTCCCCCTCTCATGCCGCCTCCTATCCTAAACTTCGCCACCCTCTGCTATTTCTTCTCCTTCCAACCCCTCCTCAGATACCCCAGCACCCCCTTTCCCTTCACTTCACAGTACCATCTATTATACCTCGCGCCTCTAATTTTATCCCACCTTTCCTTTTCCTGCACCCTCCTCTCTCTAGCCACTACCTCCTCCCCCCTCAACTCTCCCCTCTCACTCATCTCCTTAATCTCCTTTATACTCCACTTCCTCTCCTGATAGAAACTTCTCCTTTCCTCCTCCCATCTCTCCTGCACCTTGCCTTCTCGCGCTCTATCTCTCAACTCCTCCCAGCATAACCTCGCTAGCTCCCCTCCTCCTCCCTCCCCCAGTTATAACTCCACGCCCTCATCCCTGCTCTCCTTCACCATATACCTCGGAGTACACCTCCCCACCTCTAGAACCCATTTCAAAAACCTATCCTGAATTCTCTCCACCTCCTCCCTTTCTTTCCATTTCCATATCTCCACCCCGTAACCAACCACTGACCACACCAATCTATCAAATAACCATAATCTTCTCAACCAATCCTTGCCACACTTCCTTTTACCTATACCCCACACTTCTATCATTACTATCCCTCCCTTGTTAATTCTCTCTTCTAGATGTTTCCTCTGTTGCCCATTTTCCATCACCATATAATCCAAATATTTATACACCTTTACCTCTTCCAGTTCCTTACCTTTCTATCTCCACACCATCTTCCTCTGCCTCCCACCCCCCTTTCTACACCTCATAACTTTGGTCTTTTCTACGTTCACCTCCGATTCTTTCTGTTCAACATACTTTTCCAACGTCTTTATCATACCTTGCATCTTTACTTCCTCTGCCACTACAACCGCCACATCATCCGCATAAGC
>NW_022639742.1:243814-245831 GCF_010583005.1 Odontomachus brunneus | reverse complement strand
ACATATTTTTCCAACGTCTTTATCATATCTTGCATCCTTACTTCCTCCTCCGCTACAACCGCCACATCCGCATATGCCAACGAGAATATTTTTCTCCCCTTTACTTTCACTCCTCTCCATCCTTCTTTTTCTAGCTCTTCGTCCAAATCCGCCAACAACAAAGTGAATAGACAGGGGCTCAGCGGACACCCCTGTCTTACCCCCCTCCCGTCCAAAAGATTCTTCCCACCTTATCCCCCACCCTCACTCTACTCATCGTCTCTTCTAAAACCTCCTCATGACCAGACTCTCCCTAACGCCCTAACGTACAAGAATCTCCCTATCCACCGAGTCAAACATATATATACACATATATACACATACATGTATACATATATATGTGTGAGGATGAAAATCTTTAATTTTTATTACTGCATGTAGGGTTTGGATTTAATCAGTGATTTATTAGAACTAATTGTTCCATATTTTATGAGGAATATTTCTGCGAAATAGATTTCGAGGATTGTTAGTCGTGAAACAAATTGTTATAATTAATTGATTTTTACAATTATAGGGTACCGTAATTTTGCTGTTTTATTTATGCTTTAAATATATATATTTATATTGTGGGTATTACGGAAATTATCAATGTTTTCTGAAGTCTGTCAATTTGTATTTCGATATGTGGAATAAGTCGTATTATTAAAATATTTAATTTAATTTGATAAAGTTCCTTTATTCTAAAAGTTGACTTTTAAATCCTATCATCAAAATTTAGGTCGAAATGTGTTTGAAAAACACATCTTTTATTTTTTATTTTGAATATTAATTGCCAGATCTGAATTCTGCTTGGGTGTACTAGTTCGCGATTTGTTCTAGATTATGCATAAAGAGTTTCGAAAATAACCGTTGATTCGTTAAATTTATAAAAAAATAAAATCTATTACCACTTAGGTGTCAATTTGACGAATTTTTATAAAATAAACCATTGATCCGAATCAAGTGATTCTTGCTGTGGAAGTGTGTTTTTACTTGTTATCCTAAATTAATATTTTATTTTGGCTCTAAGTTGTACAGATAAAATTTTGACCTTGAAAAACTATGCTGAAAAATGTTGCCGAAATGGGCCTTAAAATGGTACCTTTTAATTTATTAAAAATAGTTAAAATGGAATAATTAATTCCTTCCTTTTCTAAGTCCGCATTCTGGTCTAGGACTTGTATGATTTTATTCATTGATGTTCGTTGATAAATAAAAAAGTTTAATTAAAAATCTATGGCAACTGACTTAGTCGTCGGTGACAAAAATTCCAAACTTGGCAAATTTATATAAAATTAACTAATTGTCCAAATTTAATTCTGTTTGCACAGTGATGTTTACTTTTACGTTCTCTTTCATAAAATTATTCTTTAATTATGCTAGGAAATTCCTGTAATAACTTTACTTATGGGCCCAATGAAAATTTTCTAAGTCTTATTTTCGAGTAGTTTTTGCCATAAAATCTTTATTTGTCATTCGATTTGAGTGGTTCCTTTTTTGTTAGCTTTGGGATTAGTGCGCGATCTTGGATTACTGAGCACATTTACCCTAAAATATTTATTTACAATTTTATTTTCAAAACGTTATTTTAAATAATTGTAGTGATGGAAATATAACATTCTTAGCTTATGATTCGCGTCCTAATTATTGGATCTTAATTTGCGAGGATTTATTACCTCATTTTTGTCTGAATAACCTTTTTAACTTGTCCGAGGACTTAGGAATTGATTGTTTAAATATTAAAATATGAAGTGAGAGTGAAAGATACTAGATACGAGGGTAGTCCCAGAAGTACCCGACCTGACGTATAGATGGCTGTTGTTGTTTGAAAAAAATCACTATAGCCGAAAGCATCAACCTTATAAAGCTGAAGTTTGAAGTTTCAAGACGCTACGTTGTTTAGTATTAGTTTGGCAGCCATCAATAGTGAACGCTCTCAGTACATTTGTAAACATGGAGAAAATTGGTCATCGTTATGTGATACAATATTTTCATTTGA
>NW_022639742.1:243506-243804 GCF_010583005.1 Odontomachus brunneus | reverse complement strand
TTCATTTGAAAGGTCTCAGTCCAACCAATATCAAAACTGAGCTAGATTCTACTCTGGGGGAGTCTGCTCCCTCGTTTACAACAATAAAATATTGGATGGCAGAGTTTAAAAGAGGTCGTAAGAGCTGCCAAGACGAACATCGCAGTGGTCGACCAAATGAGATGACCACGCTAGAAATGGTGACGAAAATCCACAAAATGGTATTGGATGATCGTCGACTGAAAGTGCGCGAGTTAGCTGACATGGTAGGCATATCAAAAAGTGCTGTACATCGCATATTGACTGAAAATTTGGACAT
>NW_022639742.1:241897-242362 GCF_010583005.1 Odontomachus brunneus | reverse complement strand
AATCCACAAAATGGTATTGGATGACCGTCGACTGAAAGTGCGCGAGTTAGCTGACATGGTAGGCATATCAAAAAGTGCTGTACATCGCATATTGACTGAAAATTTGGACATGAAAAAGCTGTGCGCACGATGGATGCCGCGTTTGCTCACAATTGAACAAAAACAGCGTCGTGAGGATGTTTCAATCGAGTGTTTGGCAATGTTTCGCAGTAATAGGGCCGAGTTTTTGCGTCGATTCACATCTGAGACGAAAGAACAGTTGAAACAATGGACTGAAAGGGGAGAATCGGCTCCGAAAAAGGCGAAGACAACTCCATCGGCTGACAAGGTTATGGCGTCAGTTTTTTGGGATGTGCAAGGGATAATTTTTATTGATTATCTTCAAAAAGGAAAAACAATCAACGGCGAGTATTATGCGAACTTATTGCAGCGTTTGAGTGATGAAATCAAGAAAAAACGTCCGCA
>NW_022639742.1:240647-241887 GCF_010583005.1 Odontomachus brunneus | reverse complement strand
GATAATTTTCATTGATTATCTTCAAAAAGGAAAAACAATCAACGGCGAGTATTATGCGAACTTATTGCAGCGTTTGAGTGATGAAATCAAGAAAAAACGTCCGCATTTGGCGAAAAAGAAAGTGTTGTTTCATCATGACAATACACCGGCTCACACGCCCGTTATTGCGATGGCCAAAATCAATGAGTTAAAGTTCGAATTGCTTTATCACGCACCCTATTCACCAGATTTAGCCCCCTCAGATTATTATCTATTTCCAAACTTGAAAAAATGGCTTGGTGATAAAAGATTTGCTAACAATGAAGAGGTGGAGTCTGCGGTTGATGGCTATTTTGAGGAACTCGATGGTTCTCACTATAAACATGGTATCGAAGCTATTGAACATCGCTGGGAAAAGTGTATCGAGCTAAAAGGGGACTATTTTGAGAAATGAAGATATATTTTTTCAAAATTTTTGTGTTTTCTTTGTTAGACCGGGTACTTCTGGGACTACCCTCGTATATCAGAAAATATTTTTATATATTCATGTAGCTTATGAAAATCTGAATATGGATATATATGATTTTTGATAATTGTTATTATTTTATGATTGTTATAAACTTTGTCCTTTTTCATAATTAAGGAGGGAATTTAGGAAGATAAGTTATATATAAAAGTTGTTTGGTATTGTCCAAAATTTAAATTAAAGCTATTAGAAGTTCAATAAATTTATAAACAATATATTTTTTATTAATAATTAACAAATTTTTTAATAAGGATAAAGTTTACAGGTTATCTTTAGTAATTGTATGTGAAGGGGGTTTTGGTGATATAGGTCCGTCATGGGTTATTTGTAAAACAAACAAATTTTTATAAACAAAATGGAATATTGTCATGGGTGATTTTTTAAATCAAGGGTAGCGATAGTGAAAATTCAAAAATTTCTTGAAAAATAATTTTTCTATTTTGAAAATGACGTCATCAATAAGTAGTTTTGGTCCTGTTATGATTGTTGTTGAAGATCCGACATTTTCCGATTATTCCTTCCTTGTTAAATAAATTTTAAATGATATGCGAAGTATACAGGGTGTTCGGAAAGTACCGGAACGCCCGAATATCAGGAAAAATATAAGTTTTACAAAAAAATGTTTCAGACAAAAGTTGTGGCGTTTAAAAAGATGTATTTACTGATCACATCAGTTTGACCTTGGGTTGCGTAGCGAAGGTCAGGTCAAGGTCACATTAATTTTTTTAAATGGAA
>NW_022639742.1:237043-239549 GCF_010583005.1 Odontomachus brunneus | reverse complement strand
CGTTGGTTTTGGTTGTTTGTATTGCCTGACAGAGGCTTGTTTAGACGCCGGTTTGCGTGATGTGATGCGCGGTGCGCGAGACGCGGATGACGTCAGTGTCGCGTATTCGCGAGTTTATTCTGTTGATGTTTCTTTCGGCGTCTTGTCTCTTAAGCGCGATTGACACTTTTTCCAGCGGGTTTAGCAGCGTTTCGGAATCGTATGATGTCGCGGTCGTTGAGATTGCAGCGTAACTGCACGCGGGATATCGCTTTAGCGGTGCTCCCTTCGATCTCCTATCGCGGAGATTTGAATCGGTTCGGTGTATGCGGTGCGGCCGTCGGTCCTCGTACACGGGACCTTAGCTCTCGGAGTTTCCTCTATGACTCAACGAGCTCGGCTCGTTCGGACGCAATTTCGGATGCGGCCAGCGGTGCTGTGAAACTTATCTGTGTCGGCCTCACGAATCCGTGAGCCCACGGCGGAATGATTACAGTCGCCACGCGACGAACAGTAATCTGCCAGGGGCGGAGTAGAGTCGAATGTCGATGACACGTATCCGTGTAACGACGGCGGAGTGACTACAGTCGCCAATCGACGAACAGTAATCTGCCAGGAGCGGAGTAGAGTCGAATGTCGATGACACGTATCCGTGCAACGACTGCGGAGTGATTACAGTCGCCAATCGACGAACAATAATCTGCCAGGAGCGGAGTAGAGTCGGTATCTCTTAAAGCGGATAATCGGAATCGGATTCTCCTTCGAGAGCGATGGATCGGTTCTGATTCTCTTTCGAGAGCAAACGATCGAATCTCTCGATTACGATGACGCAGCGTTTTATATACCTCGAATCTCGCTTGATTCGCTATTTACCGCGGTTGTTCGGCGGTCGCGCTGTTTACAATATTAGAGGACGCGCTGTCCTCTTGCGCCCCTGATTCGCATTGTTCTGCGTTCCTATTGGGTGTATATCAATTGGACACGGGGCAATTGGACACAGTCCAATCACAAGTCCCTGTTCCAAGGGACCCTACAAATGTCTCTAATCATACGGTGCTGTGATTGGCTGTGTCCAAATGCACCGTGTCCAAGTGTACCGCTCCCGTTTCTATTACGTAACGATATGCATCGTTACATATACAGGGTATCCAAAAAGTCTGGAAACACTTGAATAATTTCCCAGGTAAATTATTTTTGAAAAATGTTAAGGTCACTCTTGTAGTAACTTTTGACGAGGAATTCAATGGTGACCTTGGATTTGACCTTGACGATGACCTTGAAGGTTATTTCAAGGTCAGTTCAGTTTTTTTTAAATGGAAACCCCCTTTTTTTGACGTCGGCAATCGAAAGAGCGGGAAATTTTACGTCCAAAAACATTATAAGGCCATAAATTGTCGTTGACCTTGAAGGTCATTCAAAGGTTATTTAATTTTGAGGACTGGATATCTTCGAAGAACGCAGTTGATGAAAATAGCTTACTTTAGTAATTTTGTTTAATTGCAATTAGTGGTGACCTCAAACTCGACCTTGTTGGTGTCCTTCAAGGTTATTTCAATGTCAAATTTTTTTTTTAAATACCTCCTCATTTGTTGTCGGAAATTGAAAGAGCGGAAGTTTTCATACTTTTACTTTTAGCGTTACCCAGAAACAACGGCGGGGACGTAGTAATTTCTGTTCCCTTTGGGGTGCTTTTAAAATATTTTTTCTAAACCTCTTTTTTACAGCTTTATTTTCAATTTTTTTTGCTTTTCAATAATTAACGTAACGTCTTATTCTTTGATTTTGAATATGTAGCTAGCATTTCAGACATAAACAAATTATCTAACATGAAATCCAACGTAAAGAACTTACTAGAAAATACTTTTTTAATATGTATTAAAAACGTGGCTCAAAAATAACATAAAGTATGCTGTGTAAGTTGTCAGTCTAGTGTTACGGTTTAAAAAAATTTATTTGTTCACATATTTTACAAGTTAAGGATGTTAAAAGTCTATTGTAGGAATTTCAAATGAAAATTTAAATTTCTTTAAGTTGTAAATGCATTTTTCCGGTAAACAAGTTTCAATCTACAGTTGAGTTAAAATTCCAAGATATTTTTTGACACTGGCATAGCTAGTAAAAACTTTCAAATATTTCATTTTTAGTTATTTTTATCATTTCTTTTTTAGTTCAATTTGTGAAAATTTAACGATTATGAATTTTTATTTATAAAAATCCGACATTTGTTATTTGTAAAATAGTATGCGTAATAAAGGCTAATTGTACTAGCTTTACGTTTACAAATCAGAAAAACAATACAAAAATAATTGTTCTTTTTATTAAAAAAAAAAAAAAAAAAATAACTAATTAATTAATGGTAAATTTGACCTTGAAATAACCTTGAAGGACACCAACAAGATCGAGTTTGAGGTCACCACTAATTGCAATTAAACAAAATAACTAAAGTAAGCTATTTTCATCAACTGCGTTCTTCGAAGATATCCAGTCCTCAAAATTAAATAACCTTTGAATGACCTTCAAGGTCAAC
>NW_022639742.1:229835-231771 GCF_010583005.1 Odontomachus brunneus | reverse complement strand
TTTATTATAGCGTTTTGGAAAGCTCTCGAGATGTGCTATAAGAATATGCAATGAAAAATGGGGTGTTCCATTTAAAAAAATTAATGTGACCTTGACCTGACCTTCGCTACGCAACCCAAGGTCAAACTGATGTGATCAGTAAATACATCTTTTTAAACGCCACAACTTTTGTCTGAAACATTTTTTGGTAAAACTTATATTTTTCCTGATATTCGGGCGTCCCGGTACTTTCCGAACACCCTGTATATATATATATATATATATATATATATATATATATATATATATATATATATTCGATATCGTTAGTAAATGAAGATAACGTTTTCTACGTTTTGACGATCGCTCTACGTTACCGACGCTTATCAAGTTCATCGCTCGCTCCGGCATCCCCTTAAATAACAACAATGGCTCGATGACTTAATAACAACAATGGCACTCCAATCAAAGTAATATATGAAGTTGACAAAAAAGGTATATTTCCCTTAAAGTATAAAACGAAAATAATGAATTTTCTTTCTTTTTGCTGTAGAATATAATATTAGTACGATAATGATAAATAGAGATGAGAACTTTATAGTTGTTCCTCTTGCCTTGTCACCCCGCCTACGAGTCGCTCGAGCGTTAAGAGCGTGATGCCCGCATACTTTGAAGTCATAGAAGGAAAAAAAATAAGAAGATTTGTGAACCTTTCTTTAAAGAAGCAATATATACCATACAGTTTTATTTTAATTGATATTTACAATAGTTTTCCACATCATCTTTGACAGACTATTACTACTATTACTATTACTGATATTTTGTCTTTTTAAGTAGTATCTCTAGTAGATCTAGTGATTGTCATAGACTATTTAGAACAACGCATCAGCAATAGTATTTTAAGGATGACGTGGAAAACTATTGAAAACATATATAATTATTAAAATAAAACTTTTACGGTATATATTATATTTTCAAAAAAATATCTATAAAAAATCTTATTTCCCTCTCTTCTATGTATTCCATATTATGATATGCGGACACTGTTGAGGTTCGAGCAGTGATAAGGCAAGGGAAACAATGCAAGGCGGATCCTTTCGAAAATCGAGAAAATTTTGCTCAGCTTGCCGAACTCTGCCTTATTAAATAAGCTTGATGAAAAATTGTGACATTATATGAAAAGTACATTTTACTTATGAAATTTTTACAAAATATTTATCAAATAAATACTATTTCTTTCTCTCTCTCTCTCTCTCTCTCTCTCTCTCTCTCTCTCTCTCTCTCTCTCTCTCAGATAGCTACGTAATATCACAAATATTACAAAATGTTTTGGCAACTAGGAGAATGGTAGAACAGCAAAATGAGTTCTTGAAACAATTAGACTTGTAACGAGCCGTTCGTAAGACAAAGAGAACAGGAACCGTAATAACGATAAAATCAAACGACTCGTCACGAAACCGATCACGCGACAATGTAAACATCGCCGACCGACCGCAAATATCACAACACGATATCAGATTAAAAGTAGTATAAAAGACCGCGCGAAAAGCTCAGCGGAAGCAGTCTTCCGAGGCACTCCGCTGAACAGAGCTCAGACTCCAACAGCAGCAGCACCTCGCGAACACCGCTACCTAGAACATCGCATCCTAGACCGTCCTCGATACCGCTCCGTCGACTTATTGGATTCGTAAAGTCGACATTCCTCGATACCGCTCCGCCGACTTGTTGGATACGTAAAGTCGGCATTCCTCGATACCGCTCCGTCGACTTATTGGATTCGTAAAGTCGACATCCGCGTAGACTTGTTGAATACGTAAAGTCTACCTCCTTGATTACCGCTCCGTCGGCTTATTGGATTCGTAAAGTCGACATTCACGTAGACTTATTAAATCCGTACCGGCTACCGCTCCGTCGACTCGTTGGATTCGTAGAGTCGACACTCGCGGAGACGTGTCGG
>NW_022639742.1:229003-229796 GCF_010583005.1 Odontomachus brunneus | reverse complement strand
CGTAGACTTATTGGATTCGTAAAGTCTACATCCTTGATTACCGCTCCGTCGACTTGTTGGATTCGTAAAGTCGACATCCACGTAGACGTATTAAATCCGTACCAGCTACCGCTCCGTCGACTCGTTGGATTCGTAGAGTCGACACTCGCGGAGACGTGTCGGATTCGTAAAGCCTACATCCTTGCTTACCGATCCGTCGCCTTATTGGATTCGTAAGGTCGACCTCCGCGAAGCCGCGCCGCCGTCCCGGAGAAACCGATTCCCGCGGCACCGCATCGTAGCACACGACCGCGCCGCAAAAAATCCGACGCATTGCGCAAGCAGGGCCGTGTTAGTCATCAAGTAACGGCTCTCCTCGCGCGACCAAAATTAAAGATCCAAACGTCAACATCGCGCCGCAAGCACAATACGGTCGACGCGTCACACGACCGCCCGCGTCCCGCAACCACCAGCGGTCCCGCAGCCCAAGCTCCACCGCAGCGGACATCAACACGTGCGAACACAAAAGCCCGCGCACGAAGCCAACGGCGTCGACTCAACCTGTACATACACATTATAAATAGCCATCTAATCGACAATATACAGGGTGGGCCATTTTAATCTCCCCACCTGAATTTCTCGTAATCTAAGTCAGATAGAGAAAAATGGTCCAGACAAAAGTAGAAGGGGACAGAGGGGGTCACGTAATGGTACCAAGGACCTTGATCTTGAACTCGATTTTCAAGGTTATTTCAAGGTCAAAGTGATTTTTTTAAATGAGAACACCTATTTTTGATCCCGGATTTGAAAAGAG
>NW_022639742.1:228778-228972 GCF_010583005.1 Odontomachus brunneus | reverse complement strand
TTCCCAATTGAATATATCGGAACCTAAGCCAAATACGTAAAATTGGTTCAGACAAATGTTAAAGGGGGCCGAGGGGGTCACGTATCTGTACTCTGATCTTGACCTTGAACTCGATTTTCAAGGTTATTTCAAGGTCATAGTGATTTTTCAAAATGGGAATCACTATTTTCGAGGGTTTCTTTAACTGTATTAAC
>NW_022639742.1:222256-228768 GCF_010583005.1 Odontomachus brunneus | reverse complement strand
AGTTCAAGGTCAAGATCAGAGTACAGATAGGTGACCCCCTCGGCCCCCTTTAACATTTGTCCGAACCAATTTTACGTATTTGGCTTAGGTTCCGATATATTCAATTGGGAAATCAAAATTCGCAAACTTGACCTTTATTCGACCTTGCCATGACCTTGATTAACATATCATTTTGAACGTAAAATTTCCCGCTCTTTTCAAATCCGGGGTCAAAAATAGGTGTTCTCATTTAAGAAAATCACTTTGACCTTGAAATAACCTTAAAAATCGAGTTCAAAGTCAAGGTCCTTGGTACCATTACGTGACCCCCTCTGTCCCCTTCTACTTTTGTCTGGACCATTTTTCTCTATCTGACTTAGATTACGAGAAATTCAGGTGGGGAGATTAAAATGGCCCACCGTGTATATGTTTCGAACGGCCCGAGGGTGAAGAGCGGCCGGTTCGTTATGCGGGATGCGGATTGATGTCCGCTCGCCGTGTGGAGACCGCGGTCTTCGTCGCTAGCAGTCCGCTATCCAGCGGCCCCGTAAGATGACGTGGGGTGCAAGTGATTCGCGAAGTTATTCGGCGACGGGAGTTTTCGGCTCCGTGTTTTGGTGTGTCGCCGACTCGAATAAAGCGAGCCAGGTCTATCGAAGCGGCAATCCTGCGGTGATGCACCGCTTCCCAGCGCCTTCGCGCTAGGAGAAGTCCCCCTTATCGGAGGAGTAATGAGAGGCGTAACGTCGCGCGGGCGACGTAGACTTAGGAGCGATAGTAACTCGCGGATGCGGCGAGTATGGCTTCAGTACCGGTGAAGAAGCGAGCGTGGTTCACTTGTATATGCTGCGTCTCTGGCAGCGTCTAAGTGCTGTGCGGACATGAAGGCGAGTACTGCTCGCGTGTATATGCTGCGTCCTTGGCAGCGACTAAGTCCTGTGCGGACGTGAAGGCGAGCTGGGCTCACTTGTATAGGCTGCGTCCCTGGCAGCGACTAAGTCCTGTGCGGACGTGAAGGCGAGCTGGACTCGCGTGTATATGTTGCGTCCCTGGCAGCGATTAAGTCCTGTGCGGACGTGAATGCGACCTGGGCTCGCGTGTATATGCTGCGTCCCTGGCAGCGACTAAGTCCTGTGCGGACGTGAATGCGAGCTGGGCTCGCGTGTAGGCTGCGTCCCTGGCAGCAGAATTCTTGATGACAAGGACGACTCGCGCGGAGTCGTGATCCCAACAGTAAGTTCTGTCGGCGATAATATTCAGGATGTGCAATACGGAAATGTTGCGAAGAGAGACGTCCACCGCAGTGGAGATGTCAAGGTAATCCGAAGTGGTCGCGCGAAGCCTTCTCTCAATCCTCGATCGTATTGAGAAGGTTGGAGATCCGTGGAGTTACCATACACTTCGTAGCACAGATGTCAACGTGTCCTCGGACACTCTAGAGACAGTAGCCCAACGTGCAAGTGCACTCTAAAGGGCTGCGGAGGGTTGTGTAGAGTCACCGAAGACCTAAACACAAATGCCAACGTGTCTACGACACTCTTAAGGCAGTGAAGATCGATGCAGATATGCAAAACGTATACCTCGAGCGAGGCAAGAGCCCAACGTGCTGACGCACTCAAGAAGGCGATATGAAGCTAGATATAGTGCAAAAGAATACCTCAGCGAGGCAGTGACCTGATGTGCAACCGTAGTCAAAGGCCTAGAGTCGGCGTCCGCGGCGTCTTATATAGGCGCCGCACCGAAATTTAACCGCGAGTAACGGCCCCGGCTCGGCGCGCTGTCGCGTAGCGGCGGCGGCGTGAAGCCGCGGCGAGCGGTTGTCGCCCGCGCGCGGAACGCGCCTGATGCACGGCCGCCCGCGATCCGTGCGGACGACAGCTCCCGTACGGAACAATATATTATTCTAATATCCATTCCACTGTCCTCACGATTATTGACATCTGCTCGAATCCGGACCACATCGACTCGCAGCTTATCCCGCACCGAACGCGAAATAGCGTTACAGACTCTAGACTGAATATCCATGTTGCTTCAAACGCAACTGCAACAAATATTATAGAAAATGTGACAAATGTAATTTGTACCTAACCTTTTAAGAAGTATAAAAATTTATTAGAGTTTAACAATGGCTTCAGAGCAAATATAGCTGCATCAAAACAATTGATATGTATTTTTGTGGAAAAATATACTTAAATCAAATATCAAATTATAATTACATTAAAAATGAAGTCATATGTTACATGAAGCATAAACTGTTTTTATTTTTTGTTAAGGAAACCTTTTTCTATTTATTAGGAGAAAATACTGCCAAAATTCAGTGTAAAAATGGATTGGAAAAAATATTTACTAATAAGCTTGGATCTAAATGCTCTTGGTTTGGACGCAAAGGAAATTATCAATTGGGGTCATTACGTTTAATGGAAATTTTAAGAAGTATATAGAGATTAAGATTTTCTTATTTTTATTTATAACTCCCAACTGCGTCGCTGTGTCACGTCCTTGGGCGCGACACCTCGACTCCGCCCTGAGTTAAGGGTGAGAGATCGGGGTTGTTGAGAAGGAGGGTCAGCAGCAAGAAGCCTACTCTACCCTCGGTACCCGTCTCGGTTGCTCTCGGGATAGAGTGCAAGAAGCACAGCTATGGAATCCTCTTAACTCCCCTCCTCCATAATGTAGAACTCGACCGAACAATCTGGGCACGCGGACACAGGCTGCTCTGCCGTCACTGGATCCTGGCAGTCTGAACAGTACTTGGGTTCAATTTGGTGCCCGATTATGAGATAATGGCTCTCTATTTTCCGATATGTGCCAACCGATTCCACCCCGGCCCCCCGAAGGTGGTGGCACAGACTACAAAGGGCAAAATCACCGCTTGGGTCTACAAACGCCCTTATTTGCCATCACCTCCGGTCAGGGATGCCAGCCAGGTACTCCAGTAGCTCTGGTTGGGTTGGCTCTCGGTGTAGACGAAAAGGATTCCTCCGGTACGTTAACATCCCCTTCCTGCAGGCCGATGGGCTTGCACCGGGTAGAGTGTTTGCTGCCGCTTCCGGAGGTATACCTCGTACCGAAGATCACCCTGGATCCGGGGAATACTGCACGGGTAGACGACGGGGTCCACATCTAGCGGTCGCAAGCGCCACCGCGCAATCATGTATCGAGGACCCGTGTACGGGCGGGTATCGACCACCCTCGGTTTGGTCCTCTTAGCCACCCTGATACTCGGGGTGGATGATGGGAATTTGTTCCCTCTGGCGATCTCGTTGGCTGGGACCAGGTTGTGATTTTGGTCCCGCCCGAACACGACGTCGGTTCCCGGCACGCTCCATAGAGGTCCTTCAACAGCCGCCGGACCTGATTTTTCCTTCCCGCTCGTCGGGTCTTTCGCGGGCGCTTCGGGCCCGGAGTAATTGCGCCCGCGCTAGGAGGTACCGAGGGTCCCGCCGATCGGGCCTCTGCCTCGCGAGGAGGTCCCCGAGCTGGGGTCGAGGGAGGGGATTTGGAGGATGAGGGACTGGTGGTGAGGTGGTGCGGCTCGTCCTCACTCTTCCTCGCCACCAGCGCCTCCGGATTAGGAAGGATGTCGGAGCCACAATTGGAATGGTGCGGTTCGTCCTCACTCTGTTCCTCTCGTGGTCCCCAGGATAGAGGGAGGGGTGGGAGATTACGGAGCAACTCGGGTGCCACTCTCTTTGCGAGGTTGGAGGTCAAGGCGAAAGGGCCCCGTGGCAACCGAAGCCCCAGCCGGGTCTTCAGTTGATGCTGCCAATGAGGGCGCGCCGATGTCCTCGGTTCTCTGCAGAATACCGCCCCGGGTAAGAGTGCTGTCGGTTGCTTAGAGGTAGTAGCAACTTGTTGCGGCGAGTTCTGGGAATCCGGGGGCTCCGATTGGTGCTTTTCAGCAACACAATCAGCGAGCATCTGGTCCGGAACAGGTTTTCTTGCCCGATCGAGAAACCTCAAGATCTCATCGGCTTCTCCCGAGGAGAAGAAGACGGAATTGCCGTTATCAAAATTGTCCATTACAATATTTACCATATTTATTTGTCCATTACCAATTTTTACCAAAATTGTCAAAAAACACTTTTATTTAATCGTTCGCGAAATCAGCGTAGTCAGGGAAAATCCCAATTCGGGGTGCCGTAAATCGTCGTAAGTAAACAATATTGCCGATCTCGAAGTCCTATAGTGTAGCCCAGAGTATAGCCGACAGTCTAAGTTCGTGTCCGTGGATAGTCTGAGTCGTGTATATTATATTCAAAAATTTGTGAAAGCCGTGTGAAGAGTCAAAAATCGTAAGTCCAGTAGTGTAGCCAGAAACTGAATCCACTGGTACAGTGATATGATCAGAACTGAATCGTTCGCTACAGTAGCACGGCCAGAGAACTGAACCGACTAATGCAGTAATACGAGCAGTGTGCTGAGCTGACTATTGCAGTAGTATATCCAAGGAATATGTTTTTCTATTGCAGTAGTGTAACCAGAGACAGAGTTGCCCCGACTGATGCGGCTTGCTGGCATATATAGTTTTAGCGCGGACCAAGAAGAAGACGACTTGAGCAGCGAGGGCTCTAAGGCATCCCAGAACAGTGATAGCGCGGACCTGGAAGAAGCCTCGGTAGCAAAATATTTAACCGGGCTTGTTCAAGGCGGGAGATTTGAATTGCGGAACATGTTTTCGTTATTTACAGTAAATCGATTAAATAAATTATCAAAAATTGCTAACTACGTTGTGTTAGCTGCGCTCGACCCGGGGATTAACAAATACGTTGTTATTGTTAGTTACATATTGTTTAGTGAGGTATTTGTTGATCCCGGTATGCGAGTACAGGGCATTAGCGGTTAACAAATGGGGGTTTGCTAACTTATTAAATAACTTATTACTAGTGCGATTAATTATTTATAACTTATATCTAATTAATCTATATTATAATTAATAACTAATGGTCCTTATATGTTAGTAAATTATGTAGTAATGGAGCTCCCTTGTTTACATAACATTTCTTTTCCTCTATTAACGACTTTGTAATTAGCAAAATGGCGGTCCTCAACTCTTCGGTATTTGGTGCTTGGGATTTTAACAATGTTACAGTTAAATATTGCAAGAAACCGTGAATTTAAAGTTAAACAAATGACTGGATTGTTGCTTCACAGTGTGAGCTTTCGAACTAAACAAAATTGTTAATTAACAAATTGATATTTCGGTAACCGAGGGACTTAGAGTTAAACAAATGACTGAATTGTTGTTCCCACGGTGTGAGCTTTTGAATTAAACAAAGTCGCTAATTAACAAATTAATATCTCGGCAAGCGAGGGACTTAGAGTTAAACAAATAACTAAATTGTTGTTCCCACGGTGTGAGCTTTTGAATTAAACAAAGTCGCTAATTAACAAATTAATATCTCGGCAAGCGAGGGACTTAGAGTTAAACAAATAACTAAATTGTTGTTCCCACGGTGTGAGTTTTTGAATTAAACATGGTCGTTAATTAACAAATTAATAACTCGGCAACCGAGGAGCTTAGAGTTAAACAAATAACTGAATTGTTCTTCCCAAGGTGTGAGCTTTTGAATTAAACAAGGTTGTTAATTAACAAATTAATATCTCGGCAACCGAGGGATTTAGAGTTTAACAAATAACTGAATTGTTGTTCCCACGTTGAGAGCTTTTGAATTAAACATAGTCGTTAATTAACAATTTAATATCTTGGCAACCGAGGGACTTAAAGTTAAACAAATGACTGAATTATTGTTCCCACGGCGCAAGCTTTCGAATTAAGCAAAGTCCTAAATTAACAAATTGATATCTCGGTAACCGAGGGACTTAGAGCTAAACAAATGACTGAATTGTTGTTCCCATGGCGCAAGCTTTCGAATTAAGCAAAGACCTTAATTAACAAATTGATATCTCGGCAACCGAGGGACTTAGAGCTAAACAAATGACTGAATTATTGTTTGAACAGTGTGGACAAAGTGACCGAAAACGAATGGGGGCAGAAAAAAGTTTTTCGTGCTCGTGTGCGTCACGCAGGGACGTGACAGCTGACGGCGTAAAGGGAAGTTATTTATTTCATTTGTTTGTTACCGTTTTTCTTACCAGTTAAAAACCTCAAAGCGTAACATCTTATTTTTGGTAAATGTTTTTATTTTAAATTATGAAAATATAATAAATAACTTTATTATATTTATAAGTGCAATAAGAAAACATTTTCCTTTGTACACGGATAAAAACTTTCAAGATCACGTATCGTCATGGTTTAAAAAAACTTACGCAAAAACTAGACAACTGAGAGAAGAAGCAGATATATTTTTAATGAATAATATGTATAAGTGACATTGTTCTTAAAATATATTTTTCATAACACTAATGAATCTATCTGTTACAGTCTGAGATGAGAAAGAAAATACCAAAGTCTAAGAATAGATATAAATTCAGATACATTTTTCCACTTATTCATATTTTTAAGTAACTTCCGTGCAATTTTATTTAAACGTTTAAATATTATAAAGCTGTTATATATACAGGGTGAGTCA
>NW_022639742.1:216449-222246 GCF_010583005.1 Odontomachus brunneus | reverse complement strand
AAGAGTAGTAATTTCTATTAATTTCGGCTAAAAATTTCGTCCGCCATTTTGAGAATTTTAAAACAGCCAAAGTTATATCTGAACGTAAAATTTTCCGCTTTTTCATTTTCCGGTGTCAAAAAGGGGGGTTTCCATTTTAAAAAAACCACTTCCGGTTGAAGTAACCCACTTTCGGTCAAAATCAAAAGTTGAAAGGTACGCCATTTTGGTTCCCCCTCGAAACCCTACAACTTTTATATGAAACTTTTTTCGATTCCTGGCCACACAAACGAGTTATTGGAGGTGATAGATTCAGATAACTCACCCTATATATATAACGTACCTTATACAATTACAATTAAATAACCTCATTTTTTCATTATTTCAGTTGAAGGATAAAAAGGATGATATGGATATCATCAGGGGTGACAGGGGTGTCCTCTGAGCCCATGCCTTTTCACGTTGCTTCTGGCGGATTTGGATGAGAAAAGGAAGGATGGAAAGGAGTGCAGGTAAAGGGAAGGAAGATTCGCTGGCGTACGCGGACAATGTGGCAAAGAAGGAAGTAGGAATGATGAGGATAATAAAGGCGATGGAAAGATATATAGAACGGAAAGGATTGGAGGTGTAACGTCCCGTTTGGTCACTCAGATTAACGAAACGTTTGCTCTCTCTTTGTTTTAGGCCTGCCTGCATACCAACAATAGTCTGGGAAGGTGGAGAGCCGTGCACCGAGAGGAAGTTTCAAGTGAATGTGATCGTGTAAAGGATAATGTAATTATAATGAAGTGATAGATGACTATTACTGATTTTATATCCGACCGAGGAATGTATGAATTGAATAAAAAATAAATTTATATTTACTGAGTGCTTTATTCGTCCTTTAATGTGAGCATTAAGGCATCAATTATGGCTCGCTCGTTGTTAGATAGATCTGACGCGGACTCTGGATTTACCGCCGGAGTTTCTTTGTCATTTGTCTTGAGTCCTACACGAGATGATTTCTTCTTATTTATTTCTAATATCGGCGCACGAAGTTCTATGTTGTGATTGATAGATGAAATAATGAAGTACCCTCGATCAGAAGGTTGCGGGATATGCGGAGGTTCAGGGGGCCACGCGCCGTCGATTGACGAGAGAACAGTTTCTGCAGTTTCTCCCGATACTTCTTGCCACTTCTCTTTGGCATCTAACGTATTGAAGATATATATTCAGGAAATCTTATTGTTTGTAGGAGTCAATGAAAACAAAAGTCCATAAGAACGATCGAGATGGGTTCTGGTTTGTTGAATGGAAAGGTATGGATAATCACTGGGTAGTTTCTGGTTTGTGTTTCTTTCTTATTAAGGCTCGACAATTAAGGAGCACTGTCAGAATCTTGTTCAGAAATCCTGCGCTCAGGATATCCTCATCACGCGCTACTCTGCAATTCGCTGTATCTTAGTTAAGTTCTAGAGCGTTCGAGACGCTGCCTAGAACTATCAGAAATCTGTGTTATAAGCAAAAGAATCTGCCAGGAGCTGTTAGCTACCTGAAGCTACCTGAAGCAGAGAGGGAAAGAAAGAAGTATTATTGGGGGCTAGTTAAAGCTTCCCAAAGCGATAGCGTTTATGGTAGACACTAGGACTACCGCAGCTCTGCAGAAATACGTGTGCATATACGTGTGTGTGTGTGTGTGTGTGTTAGGAACGGGGAGGGGGGGGAATAGTAGATCGTCCTTATGGATTATGGAATAATAATATCTAATGTTGGTAGGGATGAATTTGACTTATATGATTATGGAATCTGAATATAATATATATATTTCGTCTCAATTGTGATATAATGTAGTAGAGTAGTAATAATGGTTAATACAATATTCTTAAGTTATGTCTATAATATTAACGTAGTGAATCAACGAAATTAAAGTTTGACGATAGGTGCTTGCTAAAGGCCTACCGGGCTAGTGTCGGATTAATGTAGGGGAAATAAGTAAAATAAAACTCATGGTCGAGATCTTGCAAAGACATGATGAGTCAGGTAAGAACACGCCCGTGCTGGTCCGTGTAGGTTCGCAAGGGGTCGCAGATGAGCGGTCGGATGCTTCGCAATATCAGCATCACCGAACAAATGCCTGAGGCAACGGGTCGGAGGGTATACTCAGAGATTTTCCCGAACAAAAGCTCGAACAGAATGGCAACTGATTAAGCCGAACTAAGCTAGAAGAATTACTGAGCAGTAAGCACTGCGTGCTGTGGGAGCACGGTTCTTATAGGTGTTGAGCGGGAGCTTTAGCCAGCCTCGGCCGCTTCGGACAGCGGTCGGCTCGCAGCGCCGCATCCGGTGGCGAGATAGTGTTTCGAGTCGGTGTTTTTGCCGCTGCGCTTCGGCTTATCTTTTGATGCGCTCGGGTAGTCGGGTGACGTTATACACGGTGGTGTGATGCATAGCATCGCGATGATGTCATGCTGAACGCGTTTATTCGTGTCTGCGCGAGTTCGCTCGCGCGTGTTCTTATATTATTTGAATTTCCTACTAATTCTTTCGTCATATATGGCCTTTGAGTGGTTATATGGGTAGTTCAGAGTTAGTACATTTTATAAGGGCTAGTCAAGTCTTCGCGATAAAATGAAGGGAAAGGGCTCAAAATGCCATTTGAAGTTTCGAAAGGTCTCGTCCTGAAGGGACAGGTTGGTTTAGGGCCATGTTGTGTTGCTACATCGTAGTGTTGTTTCCATAAGACTTCATTTCCACAATAATCTTGATTTTATCTTTGGCCGTTTCTAACAAGTGAATTAGCAAGGTTTATTGCTTTGGCTAAAATAAAATTTATAATGGTTAACTAGGGTCTATTTTACAAGAGCTCACTATATTGTGGACTTCGGGTTGTCTTTAACATACTTCTTAATGCCTAATTATTTCCTGCTGTAAATCAATTTTGTTTACAATATATTCCTTCCTTGCCTTCCAAAATCGTGACTTCTCGTGTAGCGCCTCGAAGAGTTTAAGTACTACTTGGTTCACGTGTATACGTATTTCATGTCTCAGATTAGTACAAATCGGCCTTTGGTTGTCGCGGAATTTAGATACTGTAGTGGTCGTGAAAAATTAAAATTTCTGAGGCTGGGACGTTACAGACGATAAAAAATTGTCACGTCACAATATATATATATATATATATATATATATATATATATATATATATATATATATACGGTTGGGAACGTTACTTTTTAAAAGTAACGCGTTACCGTTACCGTTACTTACGGTAAAAAGTAACTCGTTACCGTTACTCGTTACTGATTCTAAAAAGTAACGCGTTATCGTTATTTGAAAAATAACGATAAAAAATCGTTATTTTCCGTTACTTTTGTAAAAAAGAGTTAAAATCGGCTTATAAAACGAATAGTAAGAGAGACAGTACATAAATTACACATATATAAAGACAAAATATATGATATTTGAGCGGGAAGCACATTTTTGTATAACGACATAAAACCCATTCTACATTAGTCGCAAGGTCGCAAAGAAATTAACTAGTCATAGTCGATTGTTCTTCTTGCGATCGAAAAATAATCAATTATAATTGGTCAATTTCCTTGCGATCTTGCGATTGCGAGCCTTTTTGAATTTCGACAATCTGAGGTCAGATTCGTAAGGGTTAAGGGGCGCCGCACACAAATTGACATAACAGTATCGTAAAACGTACCGTAAAAATGAACTAATTACAATCGAATATTCATAAAAATGGCGACCTTCAATTTAAGGATACTCAAAGTGATTGGTTAATTCTTACGATACGTTAATGTTATGTCAATTCGTGTGCGGCGTCCCTAACCCTTTCCGGCATAGTGCACCGTATATTGGACACCTTTTTTCCCTTAGTTTTTTTTATACTTTTTATATAGTTTTCAACACATCTGTACAGTAAAAAGCACATTATCAGTTATGTAGAACATCAGTTATTATTAAAAAATTTTGAAAACTTTCCTATTGTTGAGGAAATGTATTTTATAAAGAAACAAACTTCAAAAATACTGCTTTTTTATACAATAAATGCAATTGTGATTAACCAATAATAATTAATAAACTGAAAATAAGGTCTAAGGGGTTTTTGCGGTCGCTCATTTCGAATCCGGAATCAGATTTTCAAAATTCAAAATGGTGAATCTAATATGGCGGACGAATTTTTAAAAAATTATCAGATTTCTATGAAAGTTGCTATTTAAGGGTTTCTTGGGTCGCTGATTATGAATCCGGAGTCAGATTTTTAAAATTCAAAATGGCGGATCTAATATGGCGTACGAATTATAGAAAATTATGTTATTTGCATGAAACTTAGTATCTAGTGATCTTTGGGTCGCTAATGGGTTACGAATCTGACCTCAGATTTTCCAAATTCAAAATGGCGGACACAAAATGAAAAACAAACATTTTAAAAATGGATAAAATATCATAAAAATCGTTACTCGACTGTTTTTTACAAGGGTCCTTAATTACGAATCGAATATCAAATTTTCAAAATTAGCATCGTTAGCTCTGGGTAACGCTAAAACGAGATTTCACAGGATTTTCTATTTTTTGAAAAAACTCATTTTTTACATGTTTGGCACACTACATTGGATCAGAAAATTTACTCTTGATTTTAGATTCATAATCAGCTGCCAAAAAGATTCCCGCCAACTAATTTTGAAGATCTAAACATTCTTTTATTTCTTGGTCTTCCATATTGGATCAAATATTTTGAATTTTAAAAATTTGATATTCGATTCGTAATTAACGACCCTAAAATCCGTCGAATAACGATTTTCATGATATTTTATCCACTTTTTAACATGTTTGCCCACCATTTTGGATATGCCACTTTGAATTTCGACAATCTGAGGTCAGATTCGTAAGCGACCCAAAAAATATTAAATACTAGGTTTCATACAAATACTATAATTTTGTAATATTCGTCCGCCATATTGGATCCGCCACTTTGAATTTTGAAAATCTGGCTTCGGATTCGTAATCAGCGATTATTAAAAACCCCTAAAGGTATATTTGTCTGTGAAATTAATTTGATAGAGAAATGTATGTCGCAAAGGGTTAAGCGTGGTCTACAATGAGAACTTAAACCATAAAATTTAAGCTTTAAGTTCTAAGAAGTTGA
This sequence comes from Odontomachus brunneus, assembly GCF_010583005.1. NCBI lineage: Eukaryota > Metazoa > Arthropoda > Insecta > Hymenoptera > Formicidae > Odontomachus > Odontomachus brunneus. Next base: position 217,133 of record NW_022639742.1, on the reverse strand, counting down.
CCAATCACAGTCAATTATAAGAAAAATAATTGACTGTGACTAAACAATTTCTTACGGATTAGAGTTTAAAGCTTAAATTTTATTGCTAAGTTCTCATTGTAGACCACGCTGTAGAGGCTTTCTACAATAAGCAATAAGTTTTAGGTTACAACAAAATTGACCAATTACAGTGGATTATTCTTCTAATAGTCGACCATGATTGGTCAATTTTATTATGACTTAAGATTTATTGCTTATTGTAGAATGGGCTTCACGGAAAGCAGCACATTAATTGTTTATCATGTGCAAACTTTCGTCGCATAGCAAGCGTTGTCGCGTTCTGTGTACAAAATCTACTATAGTAAAAAAGTAACGATACAAGTAACAATGAATTTTGTTACTCGTTACTAAAGAATATGTAACGCTGTTACTTTTTTGTTACTGATACAAAAAAGTAATGGCGTTACCAAATAGTTACCAAAAAAAAGTAATGAAATAGTAACGTCGTTACAAGTAACGCGTTACTTCCTAACCCTGTATGTATGTGTATATATATATATATATATATATATATATATAAAATACATGTTTACGATTGATATATATTAATGTCTATTACATATCAGTGTTATATCTAATAGATATTTGTATATATCAACTATAAACGTATATTGTGTGTGTGTGTGTGTGTGTGTGTGTGTGTGT
>NW_022639742.1:214861-216195 GCF_010583005.1 Odontomachus brunneus | reverse complement strand
TGTGTGTGTGTGTGTGTGTGTGTGTGTGTGTGTGTGTGTGTGTGTGTGTGTGTGTGTGTCGGTTCGGCAGTTACCGACCGCGCGTTCGTCGGCGCGTGCGGTACGGCTGCCGGCATCTCGCACTGGAAGGCGCAAACAGGTGCTGCAGCCACGCCGGCTCTTTGCAGCGGCGCTGCGAGAGCCACCGTTGTGCGCGCTATAAAGTGTGTGTCTTCGCGCTCTCTAGAGAGAGAGGTTGTCCGTTCATAAGAGAGCCGAGTCGTAAGAGAGAAGCCGTCTCTCCTCAGACTTCGTCGGTTGCTTTCCGCTCTCTTCCCGGAGTTTTCTGTACGCGGCGCTCGTCTGCCGTGTTGCGTGCTATACGCGCGATCGCTGGCGAAGCGTGCCCTTGTGTGCAACGCACGTTTTCCGCATTCTCTCGCTCTGCGGAGCCGTTACGCCGGCGGTGCCGACGTGGCCGGCATGTATTGTCGCGAGTGTTAGTGCTGCGTGTGCTGCTCGCTTCGTGCTTTGCAGCGAGTGTCTTCCTTAGCATCTCCGAGCGCCCGATGCGCGGATGCAGTCTGTGTTTGCGATTCTCTCTCTCGTGAGTCGTGCACGTAATCGCTACGTGCCGCAATGCGTGTCCGCGGCACGCCGCGCGTTTGACCCGGAGGGCGGCCGCGGGTACGCACGCGTGTTGTGTGAGACCTGAGAGGCCTTAGCGTGCGCAATTAGTAATTAGTTCCGCGAAAAAAAGGATAGGCAAGCGTGCCTCTTGTCCTTTCTTGACTTGTACGAAGAAGCTGGCGAGCTGTGCACGTGCACAGCTGCGTGCCGGGCTCTCAGCCAATCGCGTTCGTGCTAGTGTCACGCGAGTTCCGTGTTTGTTTCCTCTCTTTGTCGGCGACCTTCGTTAGTCTGTAGGGCTGTTAAAATAAAGTTGTTATTCCGGAAGCTATATCTAGATAAAGTTGTTATTGTTGCTCGCAATCGTGGGATAGCACCGTAGGGCAATTCTTTCCTTTGTCTCTGGGCACACCCTGTGAAGAACATTGAAGTAATTTTGTGGGGCCACGGTTATACCGTTCGTGTAACCGCGGAGCTGCGCGACATATATATATATATATATATATATATATATATATATATAATGTTTTTGTTTTTAGTAGATATTTACGTAAATAGATATTTAATATATATGTAGACATCTATCATATCACTTTTATTATACCTACAGTATCTGTATACAAGGCGGATATTTTCACTATGTATAGATATTTAACATATCAACTCTGAACATCTAATATATATATATATATATATATATATATATATATATATATATATATATA
>NW_022639742.1:213101-214440 GCF_010583005.1 Odontomachus brunneus | reverse complement strand
ATATATATATATATATATATATATATATATATATATATATATATATATAAACTCTAGCTCTCTAATATACATATATTATATGTAACTGTTTTATGTGGGATATAGTGTTGATGATTATGTAAGTGGGATATGTTATTAGAGGGACTTTTAAGATTGTGTAAATGGTTTCGATATTGTAGTATGCATTAATTGTAATAAATTGTTCTATTTCTAGCCAGTGCTCCGTGCAAGTGTAAATGGGAAGTATATAATTTTAGATAAGTGGATCGCTAATTTTTTAAGTTGTGATTATATTCTCGATTAGTGTAAGTTGAGGTAGTAATCTTCCCAATTTTTCATTATTTATATATGACATTATGTCATTGATGTCATTTATTAGATTATTTGTTACTGCGTTTAGTATTATGTAGAGCGACGCCTTTCTTATCGATACTAGCGGGCAATCGCCTGTCCGCTTCGTCGGCAAATTACCGCGGTCCCCGGATCTCGATACGAACTCACCAACTCAAGTTGGGCGCCAGGTGCGGTAAGACCGCACTTCCTCACTAATTAGTATTCGCCAAAATCTTCAAATATAGTTTGTCGTCGCTATCGCGGGAACTTAACGGGACCGGTAGCTCACTTTTTAATTAGAGTCGGAGGAGGGATGGGTTTTATCGTTGTTGGTGGAAAGCCGAGGAAAGATGCAATTGTACTTTCGGTATAACTCTTTATTCGGTCGGTACACGCGCTTCCAGTACGCTCTACGATATCTCGCACGCGTCGATACGTTAAATGATATTCGTCCCGGTTTGATTCTCCCGTAAGTCTTTCGCGCGACCACCCGCATGCGACATTCTCGACACGATAGTTACACAGCGCTAACACGCAAACAAATGGTAGGTCTTACAGAGATCGGACTCTTCCTCGCCTCCACTCGGGGCCTGCAGTCTTGTCCGCTGATGGTCGCGCTGGCTTCGTAACCGTCGCTACGTGGCCGAACGCCTTGGCTGGTGGAGAGCGGGAATCGGTCACTCGCTGCCGAGATGTCGCACGATAGGCTCTTGTCTTCGATAGCACGCGTTCACGTGACGATGGCACAAACGGTCAAGAGTTCGGACGGTATACTCTGACTTTTCGGTAGCTCTATCATGAACCCGTCGTAAGTTTCTAGAAGTGCCCGTTCTCCAGAGTCTCACGTCAAGTATATCGCCGATCACGAGCAAGTCTCTCGATCCCCCGTTGTTCTCGCGTTTTCTCCTCTCGAGAAGTCACTCCCCCCTCCTCTCTCTCTCTCTCTCTCTCTCTCTCTCTCTCTCTCTCTCTCTCTCTAGCTTATCTCGCCGGGATTTCGTTGTTT
>NW_022639742.1:212650-213091 GCF_010583005.1 Odontomachus brunneus | reverse complement strand
CCCCCCCCCTCTCTCTCTCTCTCTCTCTCTCTCTCTCTCTCTCTCTCTCTCTCTCTAGCTTATCTCGCCGGGATTTCGTTGTTTCCGTGGCACCTGCTTTGTTGTCGATCGTCGTCAGCTGTTGAGAGCCTGCCTCGCTTCTCTCCGCCCCGCGTCTAGCAGCGTGCTGTAAACAAACATCGCCAGCGGCAGCCGAAATCGGAACAGTAACACGTTCTTATGCAAAGAGAGTTAAAGTGCCGTTATTCACGTACCATTTAAACGGCGACTTTCCTTGAGGCCGATGACGTTTCTTCCTTCTTCCTGTTCCCTCGGTGTCCTGTGGTTTCTTCTCTTCATGGTCGGCGAGGAGAGTTGGGGGCACATTTTCTTAGGACGCGCTGACCATCCCACTTGCGGGACCGCATTCGCTTCGCCAATCACCCCCCCCCCCCCCCCCCC
>NW_022639742.1:193382-212604 GCF_010583005.1 Odontomachus brunneus | reverse complement strand
CCCCCCCTCCCTACGCTTGACCGATACGACCGCGGAAAGCTGTAGATTCCAATCGCCAAAAGAATTCGGGAGCACTATGCAACCCCCTCCCCCACAGTATACACCAAAATTGCACGCACCGCGCTCATCTCGCCCTTGTGACGGGCGCCATTCGGCCGTTACGTCACAGTAGTGATCTGTTCCTTTTGATAGATTTCTGTTTCTTTTTCATAAAATTGACTCATACTAGCCCATATTATTTTGAAATTACTGTCTAGTGTTTTTTCTATGTTGTCTAAGTGTCCTATCGTTACATTAAGAATTTGTAACTGATTTCTTACTGCATGTAGTATTGTTTCCTGATTATTTTGTAAAAGATGTAATTGTTCATTTATAATTTTATCGTCGTCGGCGTCCATAGTTCCAAATAAGGATTTCGCTATTGATCCTATTCCATTTATTAGTCCGCGACGTAAGTTCGAAATAGGTATATAAATTTAGTTTATGCCCTCTGTTAGTTTTCTTGCGTGTTGTACATCTTTACTAATTAGATTGTATAGGTTAGTGCACATCTCCCATGTTGTGCCTATCTTTTGCTATGTATCGCATATTTCGAGCAGTTTTTTCGTATTTTTTTGTCATAATATTACTTTTTATTTTTTTCTTCGATTTTAATTCCTTGCGTTTCGTATTATGCACCTGTTGAACGTCCTTTGACTTATCCTTTGACTTATTTTTTTTCCTTACTCTTTGACGTAGCTTCTGACGCGCGTTTATTAATTTGAACTTTCGCCGTAATTCCTTTCTCGTCTGTTTTAACAGACGTTTTAACGTCGGTGCCTTTAGCATCCGATTTGGACTGAGTAAGATAAGCTGTCGTCGCTTATCGACACGTTTTCTTTAGCGAAATGTGTTTTCTCTGCTGGTTGGGCGAAAGTTTCCACTATAGGTTCGATTAGAGATTTGGATGAAGATTCTATCTTGAGTTTATCTCCTTCCCCGGCCGATTTATTTTTACTCTCGGCTGGCAGTTGTACTTCGACGCTAAGTTTTCTTGGTTTATCTGTATCTTGCGTACTAGACTTCGTTTTATCAGATCTTTTTTGTTTGCCTGTTTTCGTCTGACATTTCTCCTTTCTCACTTCTCAGTTTTTTCATTGTTCGTATCGCTAATAGAAGATTTCTTCTCACCTATTATCTCCGGACTCTCTGGAGACATTGCCCTTTTTATTTTTAATTTAGCGTCCGCTTGACGATACTCCCTTCTTTCGTTTTCAATCGATTCTTTAGCTTCAGTTTCATTGCGCTCTATTTTATCACTCTTATGTATTATATAAGTTTGTATTATTTCTTCAGTTTGCCGATTTATTTTAGGCGACAAGATGATTTCTTTGGGCACTTCTTTAAAATCGGCCTCCTTAGTAACTGTTGTTGGCGTCTCTATAATTCTCGAAATTTCTTCGGTTATTTGTTCTGATTTCGGGACAATCACTTTCTCTGCGTTATCTGAACACGTTAAAACTTTCGTTTTACTTAAAGCTTCGCTTGTTGGCACTGTCGATGACGTAAGATCGATAGTGACCTCTGTTTTTATCTTATATTTAGAGGCTTTATCTTTCTTGCGAGAATTAACTTTACCTTTCACGTTATCGTTTACTTCAACAACTTTTGCGCTATCGAGCACTTTTGGCTTAGGATTTTTGACTTCAGCATCAACCAACGATTTGTTGGATTCGAGAGGACTATTTTTGAGCATCTCTTTAACACTGTTTTCGATCTTCTCCCGATTCTTATTATTACACTCGACTTCAAGCTTCAGTCCTTTCGACTTTGTTTTGCTCTTCGATAATTGTTCCTTCTTTAACGTGTCTTTCTGTCTTGTCTTGCTTTCGGCTTTCGTAGTCACACTTGGTCTTTCAATTATATTTTTCAACGGAGCCTCTTGAGTATCCGATGATTTTGCAATTTCCGTCGAGCTGTTTTCGTCGACGATATTTATTTTCTCTTTTGTGTCATCGCTCGGAACGTTTGTTTGTTGCTGAACTGTACTCTCTGCGCTTTCTCCGTTATCTTCTTTCATATTCTTGCCTGCTTTATTCTTGTGCTTAATTTTAATGTCAGATTTGTTATGATTAACGTGAATATCGTCGGTAATATAAAGTTGATCTTTCAGCTCCTCTTTGGTACTACCTTTCCGGTCTTTCTCCTCGCTTTTGGAGCTTAAATCTTTCGTGTCATTGATATCATCTTTAATTTTTATGTTATCCTTAAGAGTACTTTGATCTAGCGCTTTAACCTGACTCGACAATATGTTTTGTCTCACTAGAGTGTTTTCTTTTGCTCTCGCCGTTTCTTTAGATTTTCCGGCTTTCTTGGATTTTTCGACAGACCTGAATTGGTCTGTTTCTTGTCCGTTTCATCCTTAGATTTGTCCAGAGTCTCGATGACGGATTCTTGAGACTTGTTCTGCTCTTTAAGCTTGTCCTTTTGAGACTTAGCTTTCTGTTTATCCATGTTCTTGATTCCTTTAAGCTCTTTGTCAATTTCATCGCCGCCCGCCTTAGTGTCCTCTAATATTACGTAAGGTGTGGTTATCCCGACAGGGTTGTCAGTGGTATTATTTATTGTTGCAGAATATGTATAATTGTCAGGTTCTACTAGACAATTTTCAATAAAAATTCTCTGCAAAATTTCCTTAGCTGAGATTACTCCCACTTTATTCATGTTCACCGCGGAGTGTTTTATTACTTCGCTGCGGGGAGGTTGTATATTTGCTGTGGTATTAGCGGTAGACTTTGTCCGGAAACCGTCATTGTTTTTGTTTTATAGTCGAATTTAGCGCGGTGTTTGCGAAAGAAATCTATTCTTAAGATCCCCTCATATTCGATTGGAAAATCATCTTGTACGACAAATAGTTCAAATTTCCGACGCTGTTTTTCTAAGCTGACGGTGGCGGTTATTTTTCCTATAATGAAGGCTTTATGTTCGGTGATACCCGTCAATTTTTTGCAGTCATAGGGGTATCATCATTTAATGTTTGTATTTTTACGAGACTAAATGCGGATCCCGTGTCAACAAGAAATGGTATTCTTTTTCGTTTAGCCTCTTGGGAGAATTTGTGTTCTATCACTATGTGATCTTTTCGCTCGCGGGGAGAGTTCGATATTAATCTGATTCTTTATGTTCTTTTTATATAAACATTTTTATTTTGATGTAGGGCTATATACAAGTGTACGTGTGTGTTCGTGTGTATGGGTGTGTGAGCGTGTATGTGCAAGCCTCTACAGAGTACGACGCGCCGCCGCGTTGAGCTTTGTTTTAGGGAGGTTGTGCTCCTTCCCACGGATCCTCTCCTGTCTGGGATGTCACGGAGCTATAGCTTGGTTCTCCTTATTTTCTTCGCGCTCGTTTGTACGAGCGAAGCACGGAGATAATGGTCGTCCGACCCGGGAGTCGCCGTGGGACAGTGTTGCCACCAGTGGGCGAGTCAGGGGTCGCCTAGGGAGGCAGATTCGTAGGAGCCTCCACGTAGGGAAGGCTTCCGCCCTGGAGGTGGCCGGTACGGGTGACTGTGGTGGTCCCCAATGGAGAGCGTTTAGAATCAGGGCCCGCGTCGGCGACGGGGTGAACGGCCTTCACGTGTGCTGGGGGTCGACTTGAGCTACGGCTTCGGGGGAGTTATCCCCGAAGAGTCTCTGGAGACGTCGCTTAAATCCCGCTCTCCCTCGCGGTCCCTGGGCAGGTGCTCGCACCAAGGAACCGGCTGATTGGGACGTCCTCGGCGTGGTGGCTTTTTGGGACACCGCTTTGGCGTTTGATGTCACGTGGCCGCTTCTACAGCGGATGCCGGGGCGCTTTGCAGCGCCTAGAGGTGATGCCGCTTCCGCAGCGGATGCCGGAGCGCTTCTGCAGCGCTGTAGGGTGAAACCGCTTCTGCAGCGGATGACGGGGCGTCGAGAGGTGCCGTTTGTAATCGAGACTGAGGGCTCTCTAGCTATGGCAAAAGTCGCTTGGAGAAGCCAGTGCGGTGGATTGTGTCGACCTCCTGCGGAGTCTGGCTTTTATTGTCTGCTAATGATAATTTTCTCGCGAGAAAACCCCCCCGCGAGTGCGCTGCCGAACGGCTCGGCGAGCGGCGCCGCGCTGCCCATGTGGCGGCTGCGGCGGTCGTGCTTGTGTGGATCTATATCGATCCACCACAGCCTCCTTTATTGGCAAGTTTACTAAGTCAAATCCGGCGCGGCTATGCAAATTTCGCCGGATCTGGTTTACGCGGTAGTCGCGCACGCGACTTTGTTCCCTTTTGTTTCTTGCCTCCTGGTCATTGTTGTATCTGGTGCTCCCGTTACTGTGAGATGTCGATGGTTTATTTATATCTAGCGCGGTGATAGTCACTGGGCGCGAGGATTTACGGTAGTTGCTCGAGGTGTCCCGTGCCTCGGTAGGCTTCGCGTGTATGTACCAACAGTTATCGCGAGTGTGTCCGTTTTTTTGCATCGTGTACACCATGTGTCTGTCGCATTCACGCGAGAGGGTACTGCTGGTTTAGGTAGGACAAACCGATTGCCATATTGGCTGCTACGGCATTTGCGTCCCTGATTTCCCAATTTTCCGCATTTTTAGCATTGTGCCATAGGATCATCTAGTTTAGTGTTGGCGAAAGAACTTCGGTTATATCGGTTTGCTTGATAGGTCCGCGCAGGAGCTTCATGGGTTCCTCTGATCCTTTCTTCCTCTACTGCTCCTGCTACTGTCTCGGTTAAAGTCGCGGGTGCGCGGGACCAGACTATTGTTTGTAGCCTGTCGTTTAGTCCTAATTGATAATTTACAAGGGCTAACGATTTCAAAAAGAAATGGATGCCGAGTTTCTGCCAGGAAGAATAGAAATCCTTCTCTGTACCGGCTTTGAATAGATCCGTAGTTAATGTTTCTAGACGGTTTCCGAAATTTCCGAACAAAGAGCGATCCCAGCGTATTTTCTTTAGGCTTCTGATGCAAATTATTAAAATCTCGAAGTAGTCGAGTTACCGATTTTTTTTTCATAAAGCATCTTTCTAATACGTCCTTTAACACAGCAAAAGTAGAAATGTTTCGGTTTTTAACCTCACTTAGGGCAATGTTCTTTAGCTTAGTGCAGATTACTGCTCGAATTAATGTGGATTCGCCAGCAGGATGAATCAGTTCGAAAGCATATTCGCACGCCATTAAAAATTCTATTAGTTTGTCATCTTGCATACCATTGAATATGGGAATCTGATCTCGCGCTTTTCTGATGCGCTGGGATTGCTTTTCGTTAATCGGGGGTAACTCGTCTGTGAAGTGGTCATTGTGACCTCGTCCTCGTCTGCCTGGAGGGGATCGTTCAGCTTCTATGTTAGTATTCCTCACGTTTAGTGGGTCGTCTCTGTGTGAGTTAGTTGATAGAGCCGCATTCGTATATATAATATCTCGTAATTCCTCTATGCGCGCTAATAGCTGTCCGTTAGCAGTTTTATATAAGTCAACGTCGTGTCGAATTCTACTAAGTCCCGGTTGAGTTTCGTTTACGTCGCTCAATGGATCCGCCCGCAGTAGAAGCCCGCGTGGGCGAGAGATTTCCTGATTCCTTTCATTCTCCGCCGCGTGTAGGTTTTCATTGCGTTGCCCAGTGGCCATTTCGTCAAATGGATCGAATACGCTACTATCGTAAGACGTTAAGGAAAATTCTCCTCTTTGCGAGACATCGCTAGTAGTGCTGTGTGAAGGTAGGTATGCGCGGCGTCTTGTACGTCGGGTGTCGTCTGTAACATGCACGTCCGTTAGTATACTAAGGTCTATCTCGCCGAAAGGGAATTCACGTTCGGCGGTTACGTGTACTGGAGATTCGCGTTCGGTTTCGCCCGAGTAATCTAACACACGTCGCACAAGCTTTAATGTTTCACGCGCGTCATTTATAGCGCTGAGAACTGTCTCGTTGAGATTCGATAGGCGCTCGATAGTTAATCTCGCTGGTGCGCTATATAGCCACGATTGGTTCGATATAGGTCGGTTAGGAGTACCGCTTTCGCTCGACATTCACGTTTTTACGTGTACGTTCGTATAAACCTAATCGCTTAAGTTACAATGGTTTTTCGACTTACAGTAGCATTGTGGTAACGCTATTTCTCATTTGGTGTGGGATAGGCTGCGAGTCGGTATGGTCCGGATTCGGGCAGAGGCAAATAAGTGGATAGTGGAGTAGATATTAAGATGATGTCTATTCTACGTTAAATGGCTATTTACAATGTGTATGTACAACTTGGCTCGACGCCGTTGGTTTAATGTTCGAGTTTCGGTGCTCGCTGTGCGAGTCTGTTTATGTGAACAGCTGACAATTCGGTAACGCTAGGGGCCGCTGGCGTTCGCGGGACGCGGTCGGTGTGATGACGCGCCAATTGTCTCGCGCTTGCGGCGAGATGTTTATGCTTGGGTCTTTAATTTCGGTTGCACGGCGAGATCCGTTTATCGTGCCCCGTGTTGCCGGGACGCGAAAAAGTTCGGCATCGGTGTTGCGGGCGCGGCAGGATGTGTGGCGGTGGGTAGTATTTAATAAAAGTCTATAGCCGCTAATTGTAATTTATATAAAAGGCTTTATTATAAATCGTACTAGACGTGTTTAATTACTACTCCCGAAATCTTATGGTAATGCGCAAGCTGCGTGTCGGGTACGTATGTCGCGGGCGAGAGACCGAGGTGTTAAGTCAGACTCGGCGGTCTTCTCCGCTTTTTTATAATATTGTTTAATTCTGTCGGAGGGGATGCCTGGCGACAAGGAGATTACCATATACCAAATATGGTAATAATTTGGTACGGTTCGGCTCGAAGTCCGAAATGCGGAATGTGCAAGGTGGTGCTTAGCGCAGCATTTGCACATCCGCTTTCTTGTAGCGCAATCGAAACGTTCCTCCTGAAGCGTTTCGACAGCGCTAATACTGTTCGCGATTATAACATCCCTCCCCCCTTGGGAAAAGAAAACGGAGTGCCTAGCGAGATTTTCGCAATCTTATTTTATGTACATTTTTTCCCGTTTACAATTATGGTTACAATCGTTTGTACTTATATTTTATTTTATCGTATTTGTGTTGTAACATTTGTTTTCCCGTATATAAATGTGGTTATAATCGTGTACTATTTCTACCTTATGCGTATAAGCTGTGCCTGTGTGCTAGCGCAGGAATTGTGGGTATTATAGGTTTAGAAGGTGTTTTTACATTTCACTGACTATTGCGTTCTACTATGACTGGTGGGTCTTTTTCTTTTTTTATTTTTTTGTTATAAATATTGCTAGTATAACTACTATTAATATGGTTATCCCGCTCGGTGCTGTTATATATATTATGTTCTTATAATGCGTTAAGGAGTTCGATCTATTTTCCGTATGTTTGTATTATTTTATTACTGAGCTCCGCTAATTCCGACGGATTTTGTATTATTTTGCTTGGTTTCACATGCAGTATTTCGTTTTCATTTTTAATTTCGTTTATTCCTGTTCTAATGTAATATTGTAATCCGATACGTGTGCTTGTATTAGCGTGCTACTTATGATACTTTGTGCTTGTAATATAATATCTTTGACTGTTAGTCTAAATTGATTTCTAATGTTTATGATTCCTGTTTTGTTAATTTTTTGTAAAATGTCTTTTCGCGACATTGAATGTGAGCAGTTTGCTTGCTGCGGGTGGAATACAACCACTCATTTTTCTGTGTTAAAGCAATTATAAAGGTGTGGTTTGCTGAGATATATTTTGTATGACAATTTTTTTATAATCCTTAATGTTGTGTACATTAGAATTTCGCACGTATTAATTCTGAATATCGCGTTTCTCTGCGGGCAAGTATACTGATTCTTAAATTTTACACAGAAATTAAATTTTATACATTCCGTTGATTCGTATTCATGTAATATTATATATGTATTTGTCTCTTGACTAATTGCGCTTTTCGTGTGCGTGATCTCGGTTAAAGCAAAAATAGTATCATGACTTTTAGGTGTACATATTTGCTTCCGCTGTTTTTCTATAGATGGCTTTAGCGCTAAGTGGTGGTCGAAATAAATATATCTTAGATGTCATACAATAAACTTGGGCATCTGTCAACATAATCCCATAGAAACATTAGTCGATTTGTGTCTGCATCATAAAGTTATTCTCGATGGAAAATGTCAGTTTACGAGCCAAATTCTCGTCATTTGCGGGAGGTTTTAATTTTCTGTTTCAATATGAAAAAATCTGCGGTTGAGATTTATCGAATACTCTCAAATACTTATAATGAGGTTTCAACGCTTCAAGTACGGTGATTTTGACGTCGAAGACAAGTATAGCGGTGGAAGAGAGAAAGTTTTCGAAGATGCAGAATTGGAGGCATTATTTAATCAAGATTCGTGTCAAAATCAAGAAGAATTGGCACGATCATTGGGAGTGATTCAACAAGCCATTTCAAAATGCCTCAAAGCCATGGGAATGGTTCAGAAGCAAGAAAATTGGGTGCCGTACGAATTGAAGCCGAGAGATGTTGAACGGCGTTTGTTCGCTTGTGAATAGCTGTTTGAAAGGCAAAGACGGAAGGGATTTCGGCATCGCATTGTGACTGGGGACAAAAAATGGGTTCATTACGATAATCCCAAGCGCAGAAAATCATGGGGAGTTCCCGGCCATGCTTCCACGTCGACGGCCAAACCGAATATTCATGGCTCCAAGGTCATGCTCTGTATTTGGTGGGACCAGCTCGGCGTAGTGTATTATGAGCTGTTAAAACCGACTCAAACAATCACAGGCGATCGGTATCGAACGCAATTAATGCGTTTGAGCCAAGCATTGAAAGACAAACGGCCGCGATATAACGAGAGACACGATAAAGTGATTTTGCAACATGACAATGCTCGACCCTATGTTGCGAAAGTGGTCAAGACATACTTGGAAACGTTGAAATGGGAAGTCCTACCCCACCCGCCGTATTCTCCATACGTTGCTCCTTCTGACTATCACTTGTTTCGATCAATGGCTTGGCTGACCAGCACTTCCGGTCTTATGAAGAAGTAAAAAATTAGATCGATTCGTGGATCACCTCAAAAGATGACCAGTTTTTTCGACGCGGGATTCGTACGCTGCCCGAAAGATGAGAGAAAGTAGTGGCCAGCGATGGACAATACTTTGAATCATAAATGTATAACCAGTTTTTTACAATAACACCTCGAATTTCGGGAAAAAAAATGGCGGAAGCAAAGTTCTACATCTAATATGTACAGGAAAAGGGTGTACGTGAATTATTTCGTATGTAGGATAAGTTATAAGAGGTAAGTTTAATATAGTAAAGATATTTTTATCCCTATAATATGCGTTAATTGTGCAAAATTTCTCTATTTCTACCCAGTTTTCTTTCCTAGGTGCAAACGGGAAGTGTGTGCCTTTTGGTATGTAAATTGATATCTCCTGTAGTTGGGATATGATGCTGTCTATTGATATTAATCTTGTTGGTAAGTTCCCTGATTTTATTCTATCTAGATAGTTGATTATGTCATCCTGATCACGTACTAGGTCGTACAGTAAAGCGTTAAGTATAGTAAAGTGTTCGTCTATTTGATGTCTTAGTGAGTCCAGCTTCGCCCGTATAGAGCTGTGTTATGCTATTCTATATTATCTTTTTATTAGTGTCCAATGTTTTCTTGAAGTTGTCTAGGTGGACTGTTGTATTGATAATTTTTAATTATCGCGATTTGTCACCGCGTGTTGCAACGTTTCTTGTTTATATTCTAATAGGTCTAATTGTTCATTTATCGTCTTTTCGTCGTTTGCGTCCATTACACCGAACAGTGATTTTGCTACCTGGAATAAGTATAGACGGAATGTCTATTATTCCTTGTTTTGCGTACGTAGGAGTTTTGTATATGTTATGTATTAGTTCCGTCATGTTCTGTATACGATCTAGGTTTCTCTGTACTTTGCGTAAGTTATCACATTTGCCATATGATACTTGTTTTCTTTTGTTGGTTACAAATTTTTCCGTGCTGTCGAAGTATCCTTGTATTTGGTTACGTCGAATGTCTATTGTACGTATATCCGTTTTGATGACCGTTTTTTTATGTTGAAGCTGTTTGGTGTAATTGTTCTTGAGTGTCGTAATATACACCAGGTGTGTGTGTACAAATTCGTTGATTTCGTACAGGGTTTCTGTTTGCATCCCATTTGTCCTGAGGCTGGCACTCCTTATCAGGCTGAATGCCCTGTAAGTATATTGGGTCAGGTGTTTAGATAAATTTGATATCCTTTTTTTTGTTCTGATCGCGTTTCGCGTGGGATAAAAATGCCTCCTTCTTTCTTTGATTCTAAGGTGTTTGTTTATGTTTGCAAGCGGCTACCTTTTTAATTGCGTTCCACAAATCACTGGTGCAACATGCCTGTATGGTTTTCGGGCCCGGTTTGTCCCGCGGTAGTGTTGTTTACTTTTATGTAAATTTTGTTTATGCGGTTTTTGTTGTGGTGTTTTTTACGTTTTTTTTTACTCAGTGGGACTGTACGGTTTGCTCGGGGTTCCTTCTTCCCACGAAACATTTGCAGTCCCCTAACGTGCCAGTAATTTTGTATGGGGAGGAGGTGCGTCGTCCTCCGTTGGGCCACGGAGATGGGGGTGCCTTTGAGCTAGCTTTGCGGCCCTTACCCCGGATGGGGGCATCTCGTTTCATCCTTCGGGAACGAATGTTACGTGGCCATGGTACGCCGCATTCTTAGGTGAGTTTATCGTTCTACAATCTTATTTCTCTAGATAAAGTTTTAGCCGGTTCACATGTACGCGAAGTGTTTGTCGGCCACGTTTTATTGTGTCGTTTTCTTTTGAGTGTTTTTTCATCACTTCGTAGGGTCCTATCCACATGGAGTCTAATTTTTTCGATCTTCCTCGTCGTACTGTCTCATCATGTAATAATACTTAATCGCCTATGTCAATTACAGTTCCCTTAGCTGTTCGATCGTAGTATTTTTTAATTCTTGCTTTTTCTTCTTTAACATGCTCCCGGGCTATTTGATTCGTTGCTCGGAGCCGTTGTTTTATCTCCTGCGCATAATCGTCGATGCTATATGTAGTTTTTGGCGCTACTAATATAGATGATGGTAGTGTTGCCTGGTACCCGTATACCAGTTCAAATGGTGTATATTTAGTTGTAGTGTGAAGAGTTGTATTATACGTAAAGGTTGCGTATGGGATCCATTCATCACAGTCTGTTTGGTCATTGTTAATATAGTGTCGAAGATATTCCGTGAGTGTTCTATGCGATCTTGCTAATGCTCCATTACTCTGTGGATAGTACGCAGTGGTTTGAATTTTTTCTATTCTTAATAGTTTGAATACCATTTTGAATATTTTACTAAGGAAGTTTGTTCCTTCATCTGTTAATATTTTCTTTGGTATCCCATATTCCAGTACTATATTTTCGGTAAATGCTTTCATGACGGTTGTCGCCTTTTGATTGGGTATTGTGATAGCTTTACTGAATTTAGTTAAATTATCCTGGAATGTTAGGATGTACTTATTTCCTTTTGTTGTTATTGTGAGCGATCCTCCTATGTCTAGCGAGCATTTTTCGAATGGGTTAGTAGGTGTGTCAGTGATTATCATCGGCGATTTTTTCTGTAGACCTAATTTATTTTTCTGGCATAGCTCACATTTTTTAATATACTGTGTTACATCTTCTGCTATTCCTTTCCAATCATGGTTCATACGTATTCTTTTTAAGGTGCGTTGTATTCCTTGATGCCCTCCCAATGGTGCATCGTGATATTCGTAGAGTATTCGTTTTTTCCTCTCTCTGTATAGTTTTGCATCTCATTTTCCTCTTCTTTTTCCTGTTCTTCTTTCTCTTTTTTTTATTCTTTTTTTTCCTCTTCTTCTTCCTCTACTCCTTTTTCTGATTTGTTCGTTTCCTCTGTCTCCTGTGGAGTGTTAGTTTGCAGTACTGATACTAGGGGGTATCTACTTAACGCGTCTGCGTTTACGTTCGTCTTCCCTGCCTGTGGACTATTTCATAGTCATATTCCTCTAATTTCAACCTCCATCTTATTAGTCTGGTTCCAGGATCTGTAATGTTGAATAGCCAGACTAGTGGTTTATGATCTGTTACGATTTTGAATTTGATTCCGTAGATATAATGTCTGAAGTGTTTTCCGGCCCAAACTATCGCTAACAATTCTTTTTCTATTGTGTTATAATTTTGTTTCACGCGTGATAATACGCGGCTCTCATAGGCTATCGGGTTGTCTGCTCCTATTCGGCCTTGCGATAGTATAGCTCCGATTGCATGGTCGGACGCATCAGTTGTGACCACGAATTCTTCGAAATCCGGATATGTTAATACCGATGCGGTTGTTAGTTTTTCCTTTAGCTTATCGCACGCCGTTTGTTGTTCTTTATTTCATTCGAACTTTTTATCTTTTTGGTTAATTTGATTAATGGTCGTGCAATTTTTGAAAAATTATCGATTAATCTTCTATAATATCCTGCGAGCCCTATAAATGATTATATGTCCTCGGTTTTGTGTCTCGGGAAATTTGTTATTGCTTCTATCTTTTTTGGATCTGGCAGGATTCCCTTTTCCGAAATTATATGCCCTAAGTAGGTAATTTCCTTCCTAAGGAACTCACATTTGTTTGGTTGAAGCTCTAGATTACATTGCCGTATTTGCTATAGCACACTAACAAGTTTTTTGTTATGATGTTCTAGGCTATTTGACGGCGCGATTTGATAGCGACGAAGTTATCGGTTCTACGTATGAGACGGAGCGGTGACATCGCTGTAGCTCCTACGTGTCTAACACGTCTACGCGGATGTCGATTTTGCGACTTCAACGAGTCGACGCGGATGTCGACTCTGCGACTCCAACAAGTCGACGGATCGGTAATCAAGAATGTAGACTTTACGAATCCAATAAGTCTACTCGGATATCGGTTTTACAAATCCAACAATTCGACGGATCGGTATCGAGGAATATCGACTTTACGAATCCAATAAGTCGACGGATCGGAATCGAGGATGTAGAATTTACGAATCCAATAAGTCTACGCGGATGTCGACTTTACGAATCCAACAAGTCGACGGATTGGTATCGAGGAATGTCGACTTTACGAATCCAATAAGTCGACGGAGCAGTGTCGAGGAAAGTCTAGGATGCGGTGCTCTAGACAGCGGTGTTCGCGAGGTGCTGCTGCTGTCGGAGTCTTAGCTCGACTCATCGGAATGCCTCGGAAGCTGCTTGCTTCTCCGGTTTTCGCGCTCTTTTATACTGATTTTGGTATGATGCGGTATTATGATTTTCGCGGTCAGTCGGCGGTGTTTACATATGTTTGTCGTGTATTCTATTTTCCTAACGATCTGCCTTATTTCGAATATTAGATTAACGCTCGTAGTTCGCTGTTTCTCTTTTCGCGGACGGATGGTTACATTGTCACAGCATCTTTAATAGTTTACCATGTTTTTGTTGAGTCAGCAAGTCGTTGCTCGTCACTGGATCAATGGCGTTGGGTCGCGGTCGCCGCTGGTACATTCGCCGTAGGCTCCGGTGTCGCTGACAACGAGTATCGTAGGCCGTAGCTTCGACGGTCGTTTTGATTACGCTGCAGCGTCGTCTTTTACCGATTACTCTTTTTTTTGTTAAGGCAGAGGAAATGCATTACGCACACCCTGAGAAATACGGGACTTTCCTAAGGGTAGTGTGAGACTCTCCCCCTTCGGAACTAATCGCCGGAGAGGGCTTACCCACTAAAACGTCTGCCGGGCTTCTTGCAGCCATCGCGAGGACTCCCCGGAGAGGGGACCTCAACCGCGCTCGTGGAGGGACTGTAGAAACAGCTCCTGGGCTCCACGAGCGCGGTTATGTTTGCTTGGAGGAAGCGGGTCTCCATTACGGATTACTGATCTCCTCCAGGCCCTCCCCTATCCTTTTCGCGAGAGGGGGGCCCACCCTTGGGCCCCCCTTTTCCCGCGTAGCAGTCCTTTTTTTAGTCTCGGTTTTCCGCGGGATCTTTTGCTCCTTGGGAGCAGGGCCCGCTGGAGAGACCGGGGCCTCAGGCTGTGGAGCCTCTTCCTCCGGTTTACGGGGGGGAGGCTCCTTTTCCTTCCCGGGGAAGGAGTGGGAAGAGTGTTGGAGGCCTTATGTTTCCTCCTCCCCCCCTTTTCCTTTTTGCCCCGCTTTGCCATCTAGCAAGCGGGGTTTCCTACTCTGTGGCCACAGGGCCGACCGGCGTCGCGGCACACCGGACATGTCGCCGGCGCGCCGCACGCGGCGGCTCTGTGACCGGCCGAGCCGCAGTAATAGCAGAGACAACTGCGGTCGGTCTTACTTTTGCTACTCCTGACGTGGCCCCACTCCTAGGGTCCATGATCTTCTTAGCAGCTGTAAGAGGACATTGTAACCATAGTGTCCCCATATGCTCTAGAGCGGATCTCCCCGGCCTTGATCTCTCCGGGCCCGCAACCCCCGACAGCAGCCACTGCAGAGACTACATCCTCCACGACGACCGACTCGTCGAAATCGCGGACCCAGATATCGGCCCTCTTCACCGGACGTGCGATACGCACGTCCTCTTTATCGGCGAAGAAGGTCGACATTTTTCCAGCGAGGACATCCGCCCTGGCGTGTCCCTCGGAACCGAGGATCTCCAAAAAGAGGGCACCGGTAGCCGCCCTCGTGGTTTGCATCTCCAATCCCGATGGCCCAGAGATCTATGCTTTCTCTCGCCCGCCGTATAACCTCAGCATAGCCGCCCGGTGGGCAGCTTACGTTGAGCGAGGGGTCTTGGAAAGGGCGTATTTCCCACCCCTCCGGTCTGGGGGCCCTTTCTTTCCTATTTCTCGCCTCCATTGGCCGCGGCACGCTGTTGGGGCCGCGGCTTTTGGGGGGCGGATTGGGGGCCTGGTTGCCCCGTCCTTTCTCCTTTTGCTTTTCCCTCCTCCCAACCACATGGGGCCAGGATTCGGAGCCGCTGGAGGGAGGGGGGATTGGGGCCCCTAAGGACCGCGTGGTCGCTGTCTTGTCAAGGGCGGGGGCACTTCTCCCGCAAGTGCAGCAAGGGATGACGGGTCCAGCCGGCGGAGGCGGCGGGTCGCTTGTCCCATCCATCTTCTTCTTTTTCTTCCGCTTCTTCCGTCTCCCATCGTCGGGGGCGGAAGTCACCGAAGATGTGGATAAACGGGGAGGGGTTGGGGGCGCGTTGCGCGTCCCACCCGCTACCTTCGCCCCACCCTTTCTCTTTCGTGGCGCATTTTGCGACCACGAGGGCCACCCGCTGGGCATTCCGGTAAGGTTGGCCCTCAGGTCCTCCACGATGTAGAGAACTAGGGCCGCCACCAAAGCCTCTAGTTTCCCGTCGCTCCGTGGCATTCTCCGGAAACTCCGCTTTTTGTTCGGGGAGTCCCATTCCTTCTTTCGCGGCCGGAGGCACAAGACGGCCGCTGTCCGGCCGCCTCGGCGGCAGGGGCGTTCCCCCGCCACCCATGACCTGTGTAACTGCACTTTCTTGTCCCCTCGGGGGTCGGTCCGCTCCCCCCAGCGGGACCGTTTCATGCCCAAAGAGGAGGGGGTCTTCCAGGGGGAGCGTCCCCCCGCGATATCTTCGGCCATCTCCTCCCGGCAACGTCACCCGACCTCCACCTCCTCGGGGTGAAGGGGCGAAATGGATCTCGTGATCCCCTCCATCGTCATATCCTCCTCACTAGAGAAGGAGGGGAGGCGTCGAATCACTTTCTTCCTCCTCTCTGTCGGAGAGGGGGAGAATCCTCATCAGGGCACTCTATCCTCTTCCTCTTCCTATCTGCGGAGGAGTCCCGGCTGTTGACCCTCCCCGCACACACGTCTCGGGATCAGGAGGTTGCGCCCCGTCCACCTCCATGGAGATCTGAGCCCCATGTGAGTCACTGGGAGGGGGGAAGCTCTTCGGGGTCTCTCTAGCTTACTTTTGAGGCGGTCGACCTCCAGCCTTAACAGAGCGCTCTCGATCTTCTGGCGCTCCATCTCAGCAGAGGCCGCCGCCTGCTCCTTCCGTGCAACTTTACTCGGTCCAGAGCCATTGACGGTCCTTTGGACCAAAGCGAAGTTGCATGCGGCCATTCTGATCACCGCGTCCCAAAGGGCCTACTTATAGCAGCCCTTGAGGTTCTTAGACCTTTCCGCGACCTTCTTTATTTCGTCGACGGCCTGAAGGGCCATCGACGAAACTTTGGCCGTCTGCCAAGACCTAAGGTCGCGGAAGATCCTCGCCTCCTCCTCTTTTGGCTGGAGGACCCTTTGGTCGGACCGAGGGTCCTTGACCTCCTCCACGCCCGCCAGTGCGTCCGCCACCTCCTTCTCACGCCTTTTATGGGCGAGGGCGGCCGCTGTATAATCCCCCTATCGAGAAAACACGGCCGGCCGCCCACGCCATCCTGCTTTACAAACCGGCGCACCGGGGACGCTGACAGCGATCGAGCACGATCGCCGGCGACGACGCCCCCTGCGCCCCGGCTCCGGCCCGCCTTAGATGTTGAGACAGCAGTATCGTCGGGCCCATCCGCCGAGAGGGAAGGAGACCTCCTCTCCCCAACGACAGCGCGTCCGCTTGAGGATTACCGGGTCCGCCGCTCCTTTACGCTGTAAGGGCATGTGAAGGAGGAGGAGAGGGCCCTGCTGGGCACCCCGTCCCCCCTTGCCCCGCTCACCGACATTATGTCGGTCTCCTCCTGAGGGTGGCTGGCGGCCGGCGCGCCCTCCTTCCTATCTTCTCGAGACTGCTGATGCAGCCTCACACGGGACTACTGTAACGTCCCTTGCGACCACTCAGACACAAGAAAAGTTTGCTCTCTTTTGTTTTAGGCCTGCCTACATTCACCGACAATAGCCAGGGCTGGTAGAGAGCGGTGCATCGAGAGGAAATTATTTATGTGTACGTTTATATGTAATGAGAGTGAAGTGACTTGAAAGTAATAACTTTCTATAAAAAATGGCTAATTTTAAGGTTGCGAGTTTGCAATAAATGAAGGTCTACTAAATAAAGAGAATCGAGGAAAAATACTAAAAGGATGTATCTTGGATAATATTAGGTTGTAGTGTTCGATTCTTGGAAGAATGGAACGAATATAATATTTAAAACGTGTTTTATTCGTTGTCTGTAAGTACACTCACTAGCGTGTCAACTACTGCTTGCTCGCTACTAGTTAAATTTCTATGCAAATCTAAATTCGAATTCGGAACCTGTTGTTCTCTTGATTTTAATTCAGTATATGTAGGTTCCTCTTTAATAACGGGCACGGTCGGCGTGTCGGGCCTTGATGATAATGGTCTTAATGAGGCACGAACCTCGATATAATAACTTTCCGAATTAATAATGAAATACCTTCATTCTGTAGGGTTAGGAGAGTTAGGCACGACGGAGACGGGAGACGAGTGTTCTCTGTTCCGCGGTGCGCGATATCCACCTGCGTAGTCGCTCTCTATACTTCTTGCCGCATCTATTCGGCATCTAATATATTGAATAAAATATTCTATGCTATACTGATTTGATTTTAAGTGGAAACCTCAGTAAGAACGATCAAGATGGTAAGGTATGGATGTAAAGCAGTGATATTGTCTCTGGTCTCTCAAGATTTTTATGTAATAATATCCTGGTTGCAATGGATCTGTTGAAGTCTCGTTCAGGTCTCAACCGACTCGTTAGCCAAGAGGCCCTCACGCGGTACTTCACAATTCGCTGTAATTAATTAAGCTCCGGAGCGCTCGTGAGATGCTACCGAAACTGTCAGAGCTCAGTCTTAGAAAGCAAGAAGAATGTGACCAAAAGCGGTAAACGCTACCCAGTACACTAGCAGTATTATGGTGTCACGAGGAACACCGCAGCTCTGCAGGAATGTGTGTAAAGGCTTACGACTGACACGGGTGCCAGTGAAGCATCGAGACCAAAGAATGTACGCAAGGTTTGCCAGAGTGTAAAGGATGTATTGGATAGAAATCGTTCTTAAAGAGAGAGCAGTAATATGGTAATCGTAATATAATTGAGAGCGAGTACAATAATGGCGTTTAATTAGTTAATATAGTGTACAAGAAATATAGAATGAATTGCAATATAAAATAAGTGACAATAGGAAATAAATGACAATATAAGAATTGGAATAATAATTGTACTAAGAGTAATAAGTTTAACGATAGGTGATCGCTCGGATCCTACCGGTCTAGTGTCTGAGTACGAAAAGGGGAATAAATATTAGACTCACGGTCGCTTATTGTAGGGATCCGCTGGTCGTGATTGAATTCGCCTGGGCACGCTCGTACTGTCGCTGCAGTTCCGCACGCAGGTCGGTTGTAGAGAATCTCGGGATAAGTGGAGCTCGCTGGCTTCGATAAAATATAACTCCCGATAAAGTGTTCACGCAGCTGCGCGAACGTATACTTGGACGTACTCGGACAAAAGCTAGCGCAGAGCGCTCCGGGAGCACGCCTTTTATAGGGCTCCAGCGGGGGCTTCGCTCGATTCCGGCGGTTTCCGACGACGGTCGGGCCGCAGCGGCGAATTCCGTAGTGGCACGGTGGTCTCGAGTCGGTCGGTTGCAAAGGGAAGTCTCTACGCCTCGGCTTATCTTTCCGATAAGCTCGGGGGACCGGACGCCGTTCTCGGTGGCGTGATGCGTAGCGTCGCGATGATGTCACGTCGAACGTTCGTACCTAAGCGAGTTCATCTCGCGAATATTCTTATGCTATATGTTCATACAAAAGTTGCGGTCTCTTAGTTCTAATAGCGACGGTGTGTGCTCCTATACATTGCGTTACAAAATATACTTCTACTATTCCTTTCGTCACGTATGGCTTTTCATCAGTTATTATTTAGGTGGCGATTTATATTTTCTTTAACGTATGGAAGTCTACAGGAAAACCGCTGCCACCAGATTTTTATGTAATTTTAGTTTGAGCCGTCTTTGACGATTGAATTAGTAGGATTCGCGACTGGAATAAAATATTCTATAGACTACTTCTCAGTTTAGCATAAATCGGCCTCAGGTTGATGCAATATCTAGCGGCGTGAAAATTTAGAGATTTTTGGGGCCGGGACGTTACAAGCTATCATCTCGAGTTCTCTCAGCGTCTGTACGTTCTCCCTCCGAATATGTATTTTCAGCTCTGGCGACATATTCTCATAAATTTGCTCCAACTGCTCGTGCCGCGAGAATTCTCCCGCTCGTCTCATTAATGTAGAGACATCAGTAGCATACTGCCGGA
>NW_022639742.1:183827-193372 GCF_010583005.1 Odontomachus brunneus | reverse complement strand
GTTCTCCCTCCGAATATGTATTTTCAGCTCTGGCGACATATTCTCATAAATTTGCTCCAACTGCTCGCGCCGCGAGAATCCTCCCGCTCGTCTCATTAATGTAGAGACATCAGTAGCATACTGCCGGAACGATTCGTTCGTTCCTTGTCGCCTTCGTTGGATTTCTCGCTTCATTTGAAACCGGTAGCGGTATGGGAAGAAATGTTCTTTAAATGCATTTAAAAACTCATTCCATTCCTTCCAATAGTATCTATTATTTCGGTACCAATGTAGTATACTGCCTCTCAATAATTCCGGCAGGCCTTGCAGCATTTGGTCGTCGGTGTAACCATAACTGCTCTGTAACTCTTCTATTCTTTCCAGAAATGAAACGGGATCCTTCCCGTCGAACTGGCAACCCCACTTTCTTATTTGGTTCATTGTTTTCGCGATCATATCCTGATGAATACTTTGCATCGTTTCTGATGCATGACTTGCTCCTTCTTCCTCATTTCCGTTACTGAAGACTTGCGGATTGTCCGACACGAATTTACTTAGTTTTCCCCTTAATTCATCTAGGGTTCCCTTTGTGGGCAACCCTAATTCAGCCATTTTCTTTATTAATTCGTTTTTCGACAGCGTATATATCCACTGTTTCATTTTCTAATTCTCGCCTATCTTCCTATATCTTTTACTAGACTGTTCGGGCGCCAATTTGTAACCGCGATTCGTTGCGGGTTCGAGTCGGATTGGGTTCGTGATAAGCGGAATAATTGAAAAGAACAGTGTTTTTTAAAAATAATAATGAATAATATATTTAAATACTACGTTGACGATAATTACAAGATACAAATCGAATAATACGTGTCGACGCCGTTGGTTTTGGTTGTTTGTATCGCCTGACAGAGGTTTGTTTAGACGCCGGTTTGCGTGATGTGACGCGCGGTGCGCGGGACACGGACGACGTCAGTGTCGCGTATTCGCGAGTTTATTCTGTTGATATTTCTTTCGGCGTCTTATCTCTTAAGCGCGGTTGACACTTCTTCCGCGATTTTATCGGCGTTTCGGAATCATATAATGTCCGCGGTCGCTGAGGTTGTAGCGTGGCTGCACGCTGGATATTGCCTTAGCGGCGCTCCCATCAATCTCCTATCGCGGGAACTTGAGTCGTTTCGGCGTGGGTGATACGTCCGTCGGTCCTTGTACACGGGACCTTAGCTTTCGGAGTTTCCTTTATGATTCCACGAGCTCGGCTCATGCGGACGCGATTTTGGATGCTGTCAACGGTGCCGCGGGCCTTATCACGACTCCGTAAGCCGACGGCGGAGTGATTCCAGTCGCCAATCGACGAACAGTAATCTGCCAGGAGCGGAATAGAGTCGAATGTCGATGACACGTATCCGTGTAACGACGGCGGAGTGACTACAGTCGCCAATCGACGAACAGTAATCTGCCAGGAGCGGAGTAGAGTCGAATGTCGATGACATGTATCCGTGTAACGACGGCGGAGTGATTACAGTCGCCAATCGACGAACAGTAATCTGCCAGGAGTGGAGTAGACTTGGTCTCTCTTAGAGCGGATGATCGGAATCGGATTCTCCTTCGAGAGCGGTAGATCGGTTTTGATCCTCTTTCGGGAGCGGACGATTGAGTCTCCTCGATTACGATTACGCGGCGTTTTATATCCCTAGAATCTCACTTGATTCGCTATTTACCGCGGTTGTTCGGCGGTCGCGCTGTTTACAATATTAGAGGACGCGCTGTCCTCTTGCGCTTCTAATTCGCATTGTTCTGCGTTTCTATTACGTAACGATATGCATCGTTACATGATTAAGGGTTGATTGGCTACGAAGCCATGCCATTCGGCAATGGCGTATTCAATAGGGTAGTCTAAGTCGAAAACGCAATTAACGCACAAAGCTTCATCTGATTCGCGCTGAGTGATGTACCCCTTACGCGATGGAACAGCGGGCTGAATCGAGCCCTGGAAATGCTTTAACAATTGGATGTTTATACGGTACTGGGGGTCTCGGTCGGCACATCTGAAAAGTCAATTTTTATGACTTTGTTAGTAAAGTGACTATATATTATGGAGGTTAGTGTATCTGTTTTGTGTCTGTGGCCCTTGAGTATATCAAGGGTTCGTTTGTATTTGTGAAAACATGGAAGACAATATATAATAGACTCTACTACCGTGAAATTTTGATGACAATTTAAACAGTAGGCTAATTCTAATGGGCCTAAGGAAAAGCCATGAAAGATACCGTATTTTAAATCTGATGGGAGTGATTTCCGAATGTAATATTTGGTGCATAAGGCGCCTGACTGATTTTGATATTTGTATTCAGTTAGTATGATGCATTTCACATCCAGCATACTAGGGTATGTTGTTAATATTTTTTGAAGCTTACTCATTTTTTGGAATTATAAAAATATTATTATAAGGAGGTTTACTCGAGGGGTTAGTTTTATAAAATTGATAGCATGTGAAGCAGTCGTCTATATCGTTTATAGGTTTATCAATGCCTAATGGCATATGACAATAATCGCAATTTCTAATATTGTATTGATCACTGATAGTTAAGTAGTGCGAGACTAATTTTTCGAAAAGTTCTGAGCTGTCAAGAAAGTCATTAATTAAACATAAGTGACATAAAAATGTATTAGATAGGACATGTTTGAAGCCCTCGGTCCGTAAGCATCTTGGGTTGGTAGGTTGCCTAGTGGCTGAAAAATTACGGACAGCTTCCTGAGATTGCGAATTATATACCAGGAACACCCTGAAACAGAGGTGTACGTTAATTATGTTCATCCTGGCTCAATGTGTGAGAGATTTAGTTTATCCACATGCACTGTGCGTGTTGTGTTTCCATATTGGATGGTAATATTGTTATTCGGTAGAATTTCTAGAACTTTATATGGACCAGTATATTGATCAGAAAACTTTCCTATAGTAGGTTCTTTTAATAAAAATACGAAATCTCCTTCTTTAAAGTTCGCGGGGTTAATACGTTTATCATAATAGTGTTTATTTCTTTCTTTTGATTTAATTAAATTTTGCCTAGCCTCTTCCTGGGTTTCTTGTAAGTGTTGAAATAAATTGGAAAGGTACTCTTGATATGTTGGCTCTAAATTTTCCTCGAGTGTTTTTTGTGACGAGGGAAGGCGAGGTATTCGTCCATAAATCAGTTGAAAGGGTGTATATTGAGTGCTCTCATGGACACTTGTATTATAGGAAAACATACCTAAATTTAAATAATCATCCCAATTATTTTTTTTGTAATTTGCGTCTTTAAATATTCTGTTAACGACTGGTGCGATCTCTCAATGGAGCCTTGAGACTGAGGGTGATAGGCTGTAGTCTTATATTGTCTGATACCAAATTTTTTTGAGAGGTTTCGCATTAGAGGTTAAGAAATTGGAACCTTGATCGGTTAGGAGAGCTTTGGGGGCTCCGTAAATGCAAATAAAATTTTTAGTAAAGGCATGTGCTATTGCCAATAAAGTTACTTTGCTCAGAGGGATTGCTACTGAATATTTCGTAAGTAAGTCCTGGATTGTGAGGATGTGTGTGTTTCCTTTATCAGTTGTGGGTAAAGGTCCCATTATGTTTAACGCGATTTTGTCGAAAGCGGCGCCGGGTGTGTCTCTAATAATCATAGGTTGTCTAATTTCAATTCGCGTTAATTTTTTCAATTGGCATTCCTTACATTGCTGAATAAACCTTTGAATTTCCTTTTCATATTGGGCCAGGAATAATTTGTTTTCAATCCGTTATATGTTTTTGTGACTCCCTTATGTCCGCCTGTGGCAGATGAGTGATTTTCTTCTATAAGTATTTGTCTGTTTTCCTCTCTAGAGGTTTGAATCAGTCCTTTGCAAATCGTTATGTTAATATTTTTATCTTCAAAATGTTTTATTAGTTGTTTCTGAATATAACTACAGGGGATGTCATCGAAACGATCCGTTTTCCGTATGCTGAATGATTTTAAATTTATTTCTCCTACTACGTCTAGAAGGGATTTAATACAATTTTTTACATTGTCTGAATCTATAATTGTTTGATTATCCATTTTGATTGGAAGTGAGATTAAAACCTTGGTGCCAAAGGCATTTACTTTAGCTCTTTCTAAATTTATATTTTCATATTTTGGAAGACGTTCGACTTGCTGATGTGCTTTTGCACCGTTATCGTATGGAGTCCCGTTTAAGGTTATAAATATCATCTGATTATCGTTTCGCGATAAAAGACTTTCGCGTGTTTCATTAATTTTTACGAGGGGTTGAGGTCGCAGTAAATTCGCGTGTACAGAATTTGATTCAAATATCTCCTCATCTTCACTACTTTCGGTTTCTTCTACAAATTCTGAGTCTAATTGTTCTTCTGCTGAGGTTGAAAATATATTTTCCCATCCTATATTTCGTATTTCGGGCTGGTTCTCATTATTAATTTCGTCACTGTCGTAGGGTATTTCAATTTCTACGATGGGTTCTATATTCTAAGGATTTTGGACGTTGGTCGGAGGAAATGTGAACGTTTGATTCGTTTCTACGGGGGGTGAGGGTAAGGCATTGTCGTATAAATTTTCAACTGGAGGATGACCTTGTAAGGGTCGTGATAAAGTGTGTGAACTATCGCGGGTGTCGCTATATTGGTCTACTGGGTGCGGTTCGATAAGAAAATAAGGATTCATCGGATGATCCATTAAGAATAGGGGGATCTGGAATGGAAAGAGGATTGCTCGAAGCAATCGGGGGATTTCTTGATAGGGCGTCTGCGTTGCTGTTGAGAGTACCCTTTTTATACTGGATCTCGAATTCGTATTCTGATAATTTAGTGCGCCATTTCCATAGACGCGATGAAGGGTCTTTACTCGAATTTAACCATACCAGGGGTTTGTGGTCTGTAATGATTATAAATTTCCTGCCATATAAGTAAGGTCTAAAATGGTTGATGCAATAAATGATAGCTAAACACTCCTTTTCGATGGTTGGATATTTTTGTTCTGCTGGGTTTAATACTCTGGAGGTATAAACAATAGGAAGATCTTTTCCTATGGGTCCCTGACTCAAAATTCCGCCCACGGCGTAGCCTGATGCGTCTGTCGTTAAATTAAAAGGACGAAAAATATCTGGGTATTGTAAAAGTGGTTCCGTAGTTAAATGATTTCGCAGTGTTTTAAAGGCTGCGTCGTGTTGCGTATTCCATGAAAATTGTTTGTCCCTTTTTAACAAATCTGTCAAAGGTTTGACTATTTTGGAGAAACTAGAAATAAAGCGTCGGTAATAACCGGCGAGTCCTAAAAATTCTTTAATAATTTATGGTGTTTCGGGCGCTGGAAATTCTTGTATTGATTTGATTTTAGAAGGATCGGGTCTTACTCCGTCCGAACTTATGATATGGCCTAAATATATTACCTCAGGTCTCAAAAATTCGCACTCATCTGGTTGCAACATTAAATTCGCTTCTCTCAATCTTTTCATTAATCTTTGAAATTTAATGCGATGTTCCTCTAAAGATCGAGCATAAACTACGATGTCATCCATGTATACAAATAATTCGTTGCCTTCTAATCCCAGTACATTATCCATTAATCGTTGGAAAGTAGCCGGCGCGTTCTTAAGTCCAAATGGCATTCTTTTAAATTCGTAGTGACCATAAGGGGTGCTGAAAGCTGTTTTAGGAGCGTCTTTTTGCGACATTGGAATTTGATGGAACCCGGACGCGAGATCTAATACGGAAAAATATTTTGCATTGCCTAATTGATCTAAAATGTCTGTAATATTGGGCAGCGAGTACGCGTCGTCTATAGTCTTTTCGTTTAGTAATCGGTAATCTATTACCATTCTCCATCTTTTATTTCCATGCGAATCTGCCTTTTTTGGTACTATCCAAAGAGGCGAATTGTAAGGGGAATTTGAAATTTGAATTATATCTTTCTTTAGCAAATCGTTAACCTGTCTATCTACTTCTTCTTTGTGTACGGGTGGAAACCTGTATTGCTTGACGTGAATAGGTACTTCATTTATTGTAGGAATTGAATGCTCAGCAGAGTTTCTGATATCTAGTTGTTCGTTAGATAAATAGAATCTATCTGAATTTTCAAGGACTAAAGACTTTACATGCTCTCTTTCTTCGTTGTTCAAATGGTCAAGGCGTAATGATGTTAATATTTCAGCTTCTTTCAACGCTGGAGAGTAGGAGCTTGAACTGGGAATGGAATCAAAAGGACTATAGGCCGTCGGGATTCCTCGGGTCTCAACAGCACCACAAACAGTCGCGGGCCCTCGGTCGCAACTATTCAGTGTGTCCGGAAAAGTGGAATTAAAGAAACCTTCATGAGCGTGATCAATTAATTCAGAGTTTGAAGGGGAAGAGAACGGACCGTGGGTATCCGCAAGCCCTCGGGTCGCGGTACAAACACAAAGATCTTCATGACCTCGGCCGGAAACCACCTGTGTATCCAAAATATCAAAGTCGAATAACTCGACATGGGGGATTTCGGCATTGATCACCTTTGAAGTTGTATTAAAAATGGGTAAGTATGCCTTGCCTTTATGATTAGCGACCACGGCATCGCCTAAGAATATGCCGTCCTTAGATTTTAATCGTGGAAGATACCCTTGAGGTTTTTCAGGGTTAATAATTACGACACAGAAGGGTGCAACGGTACGCGGTTGAATCTCTATATGTTCTGCCTCGGCGAACGGAATGCGTACCGTGTCACAAGAAATTAATTTTTCTTTATAATTAATGGTCGCGTCGTGCTGAACAAAGAATGCGGTGCCTAAGACACCGTGTTGCTTAAGCGAAAAATTCTCGGGTAGGATGTGAAATTAAGTTTGTTTCCCGAGTAGAGAAATAAATGCAGAGCCTAAAGTACGAATGAGTTCCGGTGAAATGCCTTGTAATATCATTTCGTTGTTTTTATCAATTTTTATGTAACTCTTGAGACATTCTTTTCTTATTAAATTGACATCGGACCCTGAATCGACCATAAAAGTGTAAGCTCTGTTCAAGTCTTCAGAAGACAAAACTACGTTCGGAGCGCTTTTAATTATTTCCTTCATTGGACCGGCTCGCTTGTCTCCTGAAACTTTACATTTGGACGTCCCGTTTTTTCCGTCGCGTCCCGGCGGGCGTTGCTCGTTACAGGTGCGCGTGTCTCGTTTCCCGATTCAATATTTTGTGTCGAAGAGGCAGATGGTTGATGTGAATAAGAATTTCGAGATTTCAATTTAATACAATCATTAATAAGATGTCTCTCGGTTAAAACCGATACAATAACGGCAGAATTTTCCAAGAGGGGCATTGGGCCCTGGTTGACCCTGAACGAGGGGCTTGATAAAGAGTGCAGAAGATCTTTGCAGGATACTTCGAGGTTGATTAGGATCGATTTGCAATTGCGAGTAAGTTCCTCGGGGAGTTAGACAGGAGTGTCCTGTCTAACTAAGGGGGCAGGGGAATAAGATTTAGTAAACGAGGCTTTGCGTCTTAGTGTTTCGGTCTCTAAAGTTTTTGACATTTGTATCGTTTTTATATAAGCTTCTTCCAAATTATTATATATTTCAATTTTGACGCGAATTAATAATTCTGAAGGTAAATCATTTATAAAACTTTCCAATACGTCAAAGTCGATGCTATCCATCATATAGTCATCGAGTCTATTATGAAATTCGAGTTCTCGGTCAATTATAGCTGTTCACAACTCCTTAATACGTGCAATGTAATCAAAAATACTTTCGTTTTGTTTCATGTATGCGTTGCCAAGTTCTCCTTTATATTGATTTAATGATTTATTTGGACCAAAAATTTGCTTTAATTTCCGCGTTAATGCGGCAACAGTGTTGAAATGTGTGCCCTCATTGGCAGTATATGCGTGCCCGATTAATTTATTGAGTATTAATTGTATCAAATAAGGTTCTTGATGAGGCGGAATTAAATCTAAAGCACGCTCACATAATTTACTGAATTGAAATACGGACATACGTTGCCCGTCATATTTTGGAATTGAGTCGACTATGTCTTTTAAACGAATAGGTGACGGTTCAAGAGGATGGGGAAAGTGTATGGGAGTGATTGGGGAACTCTTTCTTCGTATGTGCGTTGTTGTGTCGAGACTCGTGGTTGTGAATTATTTTGTGATAAGTTAATTTGTTCTTGCAAAGTGTTAACTTGATTAATTAAAGGTTTAATGTTTGAATTTCTTTATATAAATCTGCCAATATGGCTTGAGTGTTCTGGGTATCTAAAAAATACCTACTATATGCTTCTTTTTCTCTTCGTAGGGCTTCTGTCATCTCGCGAATTTCCTTTTCTTTTTGCTCTAATTTTTCTAATCTGCATCTGACATGATCTGAATCCTCTGCAGTGAGTTCCGCAGTTGCTTCCAGAAGTGATTTACTTGAATTTGAACGCAGGCTTCTAGCCATCGTGTGTGAAGTTAAATTGTTTTGTGTAATTAATGCTTCCTAACGATGTCACTTTGACCAATCCCACCGCGCTGCCACCAGATTTTTATATGTAACGTCCCTCGTGACCACTTAGACACAAAAAACGTTATGTTCTCGTTTTTGTTTTAGGCCTGCCTGCATACACCGACAATAGCCTGGGCTGGTAGAGAACCGTGCATCGAGAGGAAGTTATCTATTCGTGTTGTGAAATAGTGTAAAAGTGACGTGATTTTATGTTACGCTTTTAATGTATGAAGAATAAAATTATTTGACATGACAATAAGAATGTATGAATTAAATATTGAAGATTTTATGTAACAATCGATTTATTGAATAGAAATTATAATGTGCAAATTGTCATCAATTGGACAGAAAGATATAGAAATAGGATTATAAAAGGAGAAGGGAATATTGTACCCGGTCTAGGGAAAGTAAGGGTCGATAAATTAATTAATTGTTATCTGTCTAATTAATTGTATTCTGTCAAAGAGTTGTGCGAGAAATGTAGTTTACTGAATTTTATTGATCATTAGTGAGTACATCCATTATTGCCTGTATCACAGCTTGCTCATTACTAGTTAAATCCTTTTCAGATTTTACCGGAACTTCTTGATCTCTCGGTTTTAATTCTGTATATTCTCACATCCCTGCGTAACGTACGCGAGCACGAAAAACTTTTTCCCCCTCATTCGTTTTCGGATGCTCTGTCCACACTGTTAGAACAACAATTCAGTCATTCGTTTAGCTCTATGTCCCTCGGTTAACGAGATATTAAATTGTTAATTAACGACTTTGTTTAATTCGAAAGCTTGCGCCGTGGGAACAACAATTCAGTCATTTGTTTAGCTCTACGTCCCTCGGTTGCCGAGATATTAATTTGTTAATTAGCGACTTTGTTTAATTCAAAAGTTCACACCGTGGGAACAACAATTCAGTTATTTGGTTAACTCTAAGTCCCTTGGTTGCCGAGATATTAATTTGTTAATTAGCGACTTTGTTTAATTCAAAAGTTCACACCGTGGGAACAACAATTCAGTTATTTGGTTAACTCTAAGTCCCTTGGTTGCCGAGATATTAATTTGTTAATTAGCGACTTTGTTTAATTCAAAAGC
>NW_022639742.1:183178-183709 GCF_010583005.1 Odontomachus brunneus | reverse complement strand
TATATATATATATATATATATATATATATATATATATATTTTTTTTTTATCTTAACTGAAGTGTGATATAATATTGTAAAGTACAGTGTAATAGCAATAGTGGATTATACAATATTCTTAAATTATATCGATAATATTAACGTAATGAATCAAAAGTTTGACGATAGGTATTTCACTAAAGACCTACCGGGCTAGTGTCGGGTTAATGTAGGGGAAATATGAAATAAACTTACGGTCGAAATCTCGCAGGGACACGATGAGTCGGATAAGAGTACGCCTGTGCTGGTATAGGTACGCCGCCTGTACAGGTTCGCAAGGGGTCGTAGATGAGTAGTTGAATCACCGAACAAATGCCTGAGGCAACGGGTCGGAGAGTAGGTCAGGTCTCGAAGAATCCACGAGCAAATGCGAAGATAATGTATTTAAGAATTGTGCCGAACAAAATGACGACTGAGTAAACTGGACTAAGTCTCGAAATATTCCCGAACAAAAGGCGCGGGGTGCTCCGGGAACACCGTTCTTATAGGTCTC
>NW_022639742.1:181890-183168 GCF_010583005.1 Odontomachus brunneus | reverse complement strand
GGGAACAACAATTCAGTTATTTGTTTAACTCTAAGTCTCTCAGTTGCCGAAATATTAATTTGTTAATTAACGACCTTGTCTAATTCAAAAGCTCACACCGTGGGAACAACAATTCAGTCATTCGGTTAACTCTAAATCCCTCGGTTGCCGAAATATTAATTTGTTAATTAACAACTTCGTTTAGTTCGAAAGCTCACACCGCGAAACAACAACCCAATCATTTGTTCACCTCTAAATTCACGGGTTCCTACGGTATTTAACTGTAACATTAAAATCCCAAGCACCAAATACTGGAGAGTTGAGGACCATCATTTTGCTAATTACGAAGTCGTTAATAGAGGAATAGAAAGTTTATTTAAACAAGGGAGCAAGGTGCTCCATTACTACATAACCTACTAACATACAAGGACCATTAGTTATTAATTATAGGATAGATCAATTATATATAAGCTATAAATAACACAGGTCTACAAAAAAAAATTTTCAAAAATTTACTCGGACCGGAGTAGGTTTCCGGTATGTATTTTGAGCCCCTGAATCCGAATCCAGGTCCCGTTTTGCTCCATCACCCTAGGTTTTTTCAAAAATGGCGGATTCAATATGGCGCATGTAGCGTATTTTACTGTTTTCCAACGGATCATTTTAAAACTTCTAACATAAAGGTTTTTGGACTCACTGATTACGAAATTAACATTAGAATTCCGAAATTCAAGATGGCGGATGCAATATGGCGGACCATAGTAGTAAATTCTGATTTTTTAAGAGATCGTCTTGGAACTTCAACCGTGGGATTTTTAATTTACATTAAATCCGTGGGATTACATTAATTACTTCCCTGAGAATCTTGGTCATTTTAGTGAGGAGCAGGGAGAAAGATTTCACCAAGATATCAAGGACATGGAGAAAAGATATCAGGGGATTTGGGATGACCATATGATGGCAGATTACTGCTGGTGTTTAAAACGCGATACGAGAAAATCGCATAAGAGAAGATCGATTCGTAGATCATTCGAAATGAAAAAAATTCGTTATTCAAAAACAGAATAAAGTCCATTTTTTACTTGGCATTGGTGCCCCCGTTATAAGCGGGTTAGTCCTGATAGAAATGGTACCTCCACGTGGTTCAGGATGGGTAACGCAAAATCCATTTCAAAATATTGAAGTTCCGTAAATTTGAAATTAAAGAACTCTTTCCTTTATGACTCTAGTGGATTCATGTGTTTTCTTATCGATAGAATCCTCTCACTTGCGTTTTATTGTTTTCCGAAAATCCGAAAA
>NW_022639742.1:172350-181880 GCF_010583005.1 Odontomachus brunneus | reverse complement strand
GTGCTGGTATAGGTACGCCGCCTGTACAGGTTCGCAAGGGGTCGTAGATGAGTAGTTGAATCACCGAACAAATGCCTGAGGCAACGGGTCGGAGAGTAGGTCAGGTCTCGAAGAATCCACGAGCAAATGCGAAGATAATGTATTTAAGAATTGTGCCGAACAAAATGACGACTGAGTAAACTGGACTAAGTCTCGAAATATTCCCGAACAAAAGGCGCGGGGTGCTCCGGGAACACCGTTCTTATAGGTCTCGAGCGCGGGCTTCGGCCGGTTTCGGTCGCTTCCGACGGCGGTCGGCTCGCAGCGCCGCATCCGGTGGCGAGATGGTGGTCTCGAGTCAGTGTTTTTCAAAGGGGTGCCGCTGCGCTTCGGCTTATCGTTTGATACGCTCGGGTGGTCGGATGACGTTATGCGCTGTGGCGTGATGCATAGCGTTACGATGATGTCATGCTGGACGTGTTCATTCGTGTCTGCGCGAGTTTGCTCGTGAGTACTCTTACATTATTTGAGTTTCCTACCAATTCCTTCGTCATGTATGGCTTTTGAGTGGTTATATAAATACTTCATTTCTATAATAATCCGATTTTGATTCCTTGGCCGTTTTTGACGAGTGAATTAGTAAGATTCCTTGCTTTAACTAAAATAAAACTTATAATCACTAACTAGGGTTTATTCTATGAGAGCTCATGATATCGTGTATTTTGGATTGTTATCTTTAACATACCTTTTGAATTCTTAATTATTTCTTACTGTGAATCAATTTGCCTATAATATATTCCGTCCTTGTCTCCCAATATCATGACTCCTTATATAGCGCTTCGAAGAGTTTAAGTACTATTTGGTTCATATGATATTTTATGTCTTAGATTAGTACAAATCGGCCTTTCGTTATTGCGGAGTTTAAATACCGTAGTGATCGCGAAAAATTGAAGTTTTCTGGGGCTAGGACGTTACACCTCACGCGCTACTTCACAATTCGCTATATTAATTAAGTTCCGGAGAGTTCGTGAAATGCTGCCGAGAACTGTCAGAGCTCTGTCTTAAGAAGCAGAAGATGCAACCAGGAGCGATAAATGCTACCTAGCACATTAGCAATATTATGGTGTTACGGAGAATACCGCAGCTTTGCAGGAATGTGTGTAATG
Organism: Odontomachus brunneus; assembly: GCF_010583005.1. Classification (NCBI taxonomy): domain Eukaryota; kingdom Metazoa; phylum Arthropoda; class Insecta; order Hymenoptera; family Formicidae; genus Odontomachus; species Odontomachus brunneus. The sequence continues at coordinate 180,735 of NW_022639742.1, read as the reverse complement.
GGCTTACAGCTGGCACGGATGTCAGCGAAGCGTCGAGACCAAAGATGTAGCGCAAGGTATTGCAAGGTGTAGAGGATGTATAGGAAGAGAATCGTTCTTAAAGAGTGCAATGATGTAATAATCGTATAATATATTTTAAGAGCGAGTACAAGTATGGTATTTAAGCGAGATTCTTATATGTGAACGATGCTATAAGCTATTAAGTAATACGGATAATACTATAAAAGTTAGAATAATATTAGAATTAAATCAAGAATAATGAATTTAACGATAGGTGGTCGCTCGGATCCTACCGGTCAAGTGTTCGAGTATAATAGGGGATTAGACGGTCGCTCACGGTCGCTTACTGCAGGGATCCGCTAGTCGTGGTTGAACTCACCTGGGCACGCTAGTACTGACGCTGCAGTCCGCACACAGGTCGGTCGTAGAAAATCCGAACGAATGCCTAAGGCAACGGGTCGGAGAGTAACAAAGTTTCTTGCAGCTACGTGGACAGATACTTGGATGTACTCAGAGTATTACCCGAACAAATGCGTGGAGCGCCCCGGGAGCACGGATTTTATAGGGCTCCGATGGGAGCTTCATTCGTTCCCGACGCTTTCCGACGGCGGTCGGCTCGCAGCGTAGAATTCCATGGCGACTCGGTGGTGCCGGATCGATTAGTTTCAAAGGGATGCCTCTACGCCTCGGCTTATCTTATGGTATGCTGGGGTGGCCGGACGTTATGTGCGGTGGCGTGATGCATAGTATCGAGATGATGTCATGCTGAGCGTGTTTTCTCGTGCCTAAGCGGATTCGCTTCGCGAATATTCTTACATTATTCGGCTCATCTACTAATTCCTTCGTCACGTATGGTTTTCACTATTTCCTTTACGTGCTTTATTAGCACTGTCAATATATTGGGTTTTATTTTTTAGCCGTCTCTGACGATTGAATAAGTAGGATATGCCGCTGGAATAAAATACCTTATATACTATCTCTCAGGTTATCGCAAATCGGCCTCGGGTTAATGTGGTATCTCGATAACATAACGGCGTGAAAATTTAAAGATTTTAGGGGCTGGGATGTTACACCTCCCCCCTTTTAAAGACGAATCAGAGGGATTTGTTCTAAGTCTGAGATTCGCTTGCTTAACTCGCGATATGAAATGCTTTGGGATGCGGTTATATTAAGAGGGCTTGGGGCTGAAGCGGTTGTTTGTCTGTTGTTTGTGCTGATTGGTTAAGTTGAAATGGGTCGAATGTCTCCTCCATTGTTCTGGTCATCGTTGGTGTCGTCTTCTCCTTTTGGTTGCCTTGGCCTATGTGAGAGGTGGAGTAACAGGTGGGTGAGTGAGCTCCATATGGCTCCTAAGAGATGTAGGCTGCAGCCGTATACTGTGTGCAGGGCGTATCCATGAATGGCGGTATCTATAATGATTTTAATTACTCGAATTATAAAAATTCCAAGTACTCCGGCTGCGGCTGAACCGAAGGTAATGAAGCCTCCCCAGAGTTTAGATGCTGTACTCTGGGCAATTTTATTAAGAGTTTCTTCGTCCATGAGGTTGTACATTGAGATGGTGTTGTCGCCATGTGAGTATCCTGAGATGCCTCTTACGACCAAGTTCAACAAGGCTGGTTTTTCGGCCGGGAACATGATGTGGTCGCGGAGTTTGTTGATGTCATCTTGGCTGTAGATTCCGCTTGTAGCAAGGGATCCAGGCGTAAGGTATTTCCAGGAGATTTTGGTCAATGGCTGAAGCTGTTGTGGAGATATTTGTTGTACATGTGGATCAGGTGTCAGCTGTATCCAGGTGTCTTCTATGCGATAGAGAGTAGGTAGCATGTATGAGCATTCTCTCTGTGTTCCCACACGGGTGATAATTCGGGATTTAGGAGTGAGGTATAAGGAGGTATTTCTTAAGGTGATGGGAAGTTCAAGGAAACATTCCTTTGTTCGGCATACAGTGACTTCGACGGGGATGCACTGGACGACATGCATGGCTTCTCCAGCGGTCACTGCCATGTCCTTTCATGAGCCAGGTCCTTTCATGAGTCTGTAAGCAAATTCGTCGGGTAAAAGAGTTGCCAAGGATAGAATATTTTCAATGACTTTTTTCTCGAGTTTACAGCGCTGCTTGATTACGTTTTGATATAAGTTTGTCATTTGAGTACGTATATGTTTTTCTACGTAAACGAATTTTGAGTTCACGTAGTTGAAGATATCCAGGTTGTCCACGGAAATATCGCCCCGGGGTTTTGGTTCGTTCCCCTTCGTTGTTTCTACGATAAATAATTTAGGATGTTCTGTGCGCTGCAATATATATCCGCAAATCGGTACTTCCTTTGTAGTCATAAGGGCAAATTTGATGTCTCGGGAAATGAGGGAATAAACGATAGGCGAGGTTGCTTGTGTAGTGTCGTCCTTGATTTTCTTTGCAAATCCTTCGTATAGAACATCATATGCATGGAAGTCGCACATGGTTTTGGTATGGCGTTCCAGTAGGTATGCCCGTCGTCAGGATCAACGCAGCGTCCTTCCTTTAGCTCACAAGTGGTTCCGGATTACAAGTGGATCTTTCCGCTGTTTAGGTGCACTGGTACGTATGATGATTTTAGGGTGATCTTTGCGATGGCCATTATGACAACGTTGTCCCAGTTGCCGTATGGGTCGTTATATTTTCCTCCAGTGCATTTTCCATCAGCATTTAGCGTCCCTGTCATTATCAGTTCGCGGATGTTGGTGGTCTTGACCAGGAGTTTGGTTACCTGGTTAAAACCAACATTACCAACTCCGGTTTCATGCATTTGCATACAATGGCTTCGTCCTACATTGTCCAGGTAAGTAGAATATCCGCCTCTCACGATAGATACGTGAGAGTGCATACCATAGTAATAAATGTGGCGTTGAACTTCCACCTTTTATTGAATGACCTCAGCATAGTTGTACTCCGACAGTTGGAGAAGTTGAATGTAGACGCTGGTGTCGTTGGTTGTCTTGATGTCAAGGTCGCAGTCTCCGGAATTGAGGAGTGAAACGGACGTTATATTGAAGTGTCAACCTCCGCAGTCAAAGCCCAATAACGAGTTAGCAGGCGAGAGAGCCAGCAGCAAGATGCCCACGAGTAGCATGTTGTTGTTGACTCCTGCAAAGCAGCATAATTTATACTTATCCTAAAATTTTAATTATACCCTAGGTTGTTAACCTTTAGAGGACGGGGGTGGTCTATATATCGACCACCCTGATAACACAAACTATTTATTGTTTTTAGGTTAAATTTGATGTATTATATAAGAAAAAAGTAGTGAGAAAATTCCTAGAGACTGTTTGACCTTGAAAATTGATTTCAAGGTCAAATGAAAGGAGTTGTAAAGCTATTTTTTGTTTCAATTTTTTTTTTAAATCTGAAAATAATAATTTCAACATTCACTAACAATAATAAATTGATTCCAACTCTAAAGAACTTATATCTCACCCGAAAAAATTCAAAATGGCGGATTCAATATGGCCACAAAAAATTAGAACGTCTCCATTGTACGAAAATGGAGGGATTTTTTTGATTTATTATTAGAAAATTGAAGTTTTCTAACAATAAATTGAATATAAATAAATTGAAGAATCGCTATTCAATTCAATATCTCGAAGACAGCTTTGACCTTGTTGATTACGATTTTAAGGTCAATTTATTTTTTTCGCTACTTTAAGCTTAAAAATACTATATCTACATCTATTGATACCCTATCTGCAAAAAAATTACTCAAACATTTTTCCATTAGTTTTGAACTCTGCTTTGAAGTAGTTCGTTGATGGACCGCTAGGTGGCTGCCAATGCTCCACAAGTAAAGTGGATTCTTCGTAGTACTTATATACTTTGAATAATTGGGTAGGAGAATTCGATATTTCTATGTGATTTTTTCCACTGGAGTACGATTGTAATCGTTTCATCCCACGTTTATTTCTCACTGTTGTTGATTACAAATATATTATTTTTGAAAAAATGAATGAAAATAATACTTGGAGCAGTGGAGAGTCTGAACCAGAAGAACAAGATTTAGAAAATGAAAATACTGATATTATTATTTCGGAAAATGATTATGATGGAAGTGAATTTTTTGAAGATGCGGATTTTTATCCATCAATAAAAAACTTCAACGGTAATTCTAGAATAAATCCAAATATTTCTTTACCAGAAAATAAACCAATAGATTATTTCAATCATTTTTGTGATCCTATTCTTCTTCAAATGATTGTGGATGAATCGAATCGTTATGAATCTCAAAGTGATAGCATACAATCTTCCCATATGAAATCGTGGACCCCTCTTACAAAAGATGAACTAGACAAGTTTCTCGGGCTTTCAATCCTAATGGGACATGTCCGGAAGGGCGAGTTGAAAAATTATTGGTCTACCGATCTCTTACTACATACTCCGATTTTTCCTCAAATAATGTCTCGTGATAGATACCTTCAAATTTTACGAAATTTACACTTTCATAATAATGAAGAAATTACAAATCATCCTTTAGAGAAAATCAAGCCAATAATAGACCACTTACAAAACAAATTCTCGGGTACTCTTATTCCAGGTAAAAATCTGTGTATTGATGAGAGTCTCTTATTATGGAAAGGTAGGCTTCGATTCAAGCAATATATTCCGTTGAAGAGAAATCGTTTTGGTATCAAGCTTTTCATGATAGTAGACTGTGAAACTGGGTTTATTTTGGGCTTCATTGTTTATACAGGTGCAGACACCGATTATGAAAAATTTGGTTTGGGTATCACAGGGGATATTGTTGCTCACTTCTTACAACCTTATTTTTATAAGGGACATGTAATATACATAGATAATTGGTATACATCTCCCATGTTGGCTGACTTTTTACATGATCATGATACTGGAATATGTGGAACGGTAAAAGCGAATAGAAAGGGAATGCCAAATCTAGATAAAAAATTAGGTCGAGGTGAAGTGCAAGTAGCTCATAGCCATACATGGATGGCAATGAAGTGGGAAGATAAACGCAGTGTCCGCATGTTGACAAGTGTGCATGAGTTTGAATTTCGCGCAACTGGAAAAAAACATTATAAAACGAAAGAAGACATTATAAAGCCAACATGTGTTCAAGATTACAATCAAAATATGGGTGGTATAGATAATATCGACAGACAATTATCTATAACGGAGTCAGTGCGAAAAACAATGAAGTGGTATAGGAAGCTCTTCTTGCACCTTATTGATCTTTGCCTGACTAATGCTCATGCTTTGTATAAAATGGAAAATGAAGAGCCCATGTCGTTTCCGTCATTCAGGTTACAGATTGTTAGATCATTATTGAATGTTGATCCTACTGAAAACTTCACGTACAACAATGATTCGCCTGCTAGGTTGATTGGTCGACATTTTCCCCGAGAAACTACAAGGCGAAGGTGCCATTTATGCACTTTACGTAAAAATAAAAAAAGGACAACATTCATGTGTCCCACTTGTGACGTTCCTTTATGCGCAGTACCCTGCTTTGAAGAGTATCACACACAAGTGGAGTTACCCTAAAATCAAACATTGCAAAGTAAGAGATAAGGGGTTTTACGAATATCAAGCACCCCAACGTGAGAGGCACGGGGACTCACGTAAATCAAGCACCCCAACGTGAGAGGCACGGGGACTCACGTAAATCAAGCACCCCAACGTGAGAGGCACGGGGACTCACGTGAATCAAGCACCCCAAAGGGATTATATTTTCGCCATGTCCACGTCGTTGGTCCTGGGTCAAGCTAAGAGCGAAAACTGAAGGATTTTTTTTATTACTTTATTTGTATTCAGAGCATCAAAAAACGTGGTTATACCAACTTTGAAGCTAAAATATGAAAAAAAAATTTTTTTATATTGCCCGTAATGTTCCAGACGGGGGTGGTCCATATATGGACCACCTGTCACTTGGGGTGTCTAAAATTAGTAATCCGATGTTTTTAGACATACATTTTTGTGAAAACAAAAAGTCATGTTGAACCGAAAAACCCCCGTCCTCTAAAGGTTAAAAAAGAAAATTATTATTATATGTTTTTGTTTTATATATATTTTATGTTTTTTTCTTGCCCCTTGTAATCGGGGATTAGAATTACCTTATGAAAACTCGGGCGGCTAAGATAAGAATGTTATATTTTTCATTATGAGATATAGTATGATATAACAATATGGTAAATAAATCAATGTTTTACAGTTATTGAGTCGTCGCCACCAGATTTTTATGTAATATATAAATACAATGTTGATGATGGGCGTAGTGGAAGAGTGCCCTTACTATCTAGATGTATAATATGAATATATAAGAGTTAAAATATAATAGATAATTGTTTTCTTATTTTTATTCTATATTGTCAAGGAGTGTGGTATTAATATGAGGTGTGTTGTCGGGTAACAAGGTTAGTTCTATAAGGTCGCTATTCTTATGGTTAAAAACTAATATGTTGATACCAGCAGGATCTATCTCTAACTCATGTCTTATGAGTGTTCTCTGAATTAATTCTATATATGTAGAGTAACATTTGAAACTCTTGTTTATTGGCCGATTTTCGGCGGTATTTATGCCGCATCTAATGCATGGCATGATTAAGGGTTCATGGGCTACGAAGCCATGCCATCCGGCAATGGCGTATTCAATAGGGTAGTCTAAGTCGAAAACGCAATTAACACACAAAGCTCTATCTGATTCGCGCTGAGTGATGTACCCTAACGCGATGGAACAGCGGGCTGAATCAAGCCCTGGAAATGCTTTAACGATTGGATGTTTGTACGGTACTGGGGGTCTCGGTCGGCACATCTGAAAGGTTAATTTTTATAACTTTATTAGTAATGTGACTGTATACTATAGAGGTTAGTGTATCTGTTCTCTATCCTCCTTCCTTGAGCATATCAAGAGTGCGTTTGTATTTATGGAAACATGGAAGGCAGTATATGATTGGTTCTACTATCGTGAGATTAGGATGACAATTTAAACAGTAAGCTAATTCTAACGGGTCTAAAGAAAAGCCATGAAAGATACAGTATCTTAAATCTGATGGGAGTGACTTCCGAATGTAACATTTGGTGCATAAAGCGCCTAACTGATTTTGATATTTGCATCCAGCTAGTATGATGCATTTCACATCCAGCATACTAGGGTATGTTGTTAATATTTCTTGAAATTTACTCATTTTTTGGAATTATGAAAATATTATTATAAGGTGGTTTACTTAAAGGATTAGTTTTATAGGATTGATAGCATGTGAAGCAGTCGTCTACGGGTCTATTGATGCCTAATGGCATATGACAATAATCGCAATTTCTAATATTGTATTGATCACTGATAGTTAAGTAGTGCGAGACTAATTTTTCGAAAAGTTCTGAGCTGTCAAGAAAATCATTGATTAAACATAAGTGACATAAGAGTGTATTAGATGGGACATGTTTGAAGCCTTCGGTCCGTAAGCACCTTGGGTTGGCAGGTTGCCTAGTGGCTGAAAAATTACGGACAGTTTCTTGAGGTTGCGAATTATATACCAGGAACACCCTGAAACAGAGGTATATGTTAATTATGTTCATCCTGGCTCAATGTGTGAGTTTTAGTTAATCCACATGCACTGTGCGTGTTGTATTTCCGTATTGGATGGTAATATTGTTATTCGGTAGAATTTCTAGAACTTTATATGGACCAGTATATTGGTCAGAAAACTTTCCTTTAGAAGGTTTTTTAATAAAAATACAAAATCTCCTTCTTTAAAGTTCGCAGGGTTAATGCGTTTATCATAATAGTGTTTATTTCTTTCTTTTGATTTAATTAAATTTTGCCTAGCCTCTTCCTGGGTTTCTTGTAAGTGTTGAAATAAATTGGAAAGGTACTTTTGATATGTTGGCTCTAAATTTTGCTCGAGTGTTTTCTGTGACGAGGGAAGGCGAGGTATTCGTCTATATATTAATTGAAAAGGTATGTACTGAGTGCTCTCATGGACACTGGTATTATAGAAAAACATAGCAAAATTTAAATAATCATCCCAATTATTTTCTTTTGTAATTTGCGTCTTTTGTAACGTCCCTCGCGATCCCTCAGACACAAGAAAAGTTTGCTCTCTTTTGTTTTAGGCCTGCCTGCATTCACCGACAATAGCCAGGGCTGGTAGAGAGCAGTGCATTGAGAGGAAGTTATTTACGAGTGCGTTTAAGTGTAATGAGAGTGAAGTGACTCGAAAGTAATAACTTTCTATGAAAAATAATTAAATTGTAATTTGTAGTAGAATAGAATTATAATGTAAAGTGATTCTGATTGATATATGTAAATGGAATATGGAATAAAGAATAAAATATCTAATAAATCGAGGATTCAAAAATTATGTTCAAAATGCTAATATTATAAATTGGTATTTTTAAGG
>NW_022639742.1:171774-172340 GCF_010583005.1 Odontomachus brunneus | reverse complement strand
AGGGGATATTGTTGCTCACTTCTTACAACCTTATTTTTATAAGGGACATGTAATATACATAGATAATTGGTATACATCTCCCATGTTGGCTGACTTTTTACATGATCATGATACTGGAATATGTGGAACGGTAAAAGCGAATAGAAAGGGAATGCCAAATCTAGATAAAAAATTAGGTCGAGGTGAAGTGCAAGTAGCTCATAGCCATACATGGATGGCAATGAAGTGGGAAGATAAACGCAGTGTCCGCATGTTGACAAGTGTGCATGAGTTTGAATTTCGCGCAACTGGAAAAAAACATTATAAAACGAAAGAAGACATTATAAAGCCAACATGTGTTCAAGATTACAATCAAAATATGGGTGGTATAGATAATATCGACAGACAATTATCTATAACGGAGTCAGTGCGAAAAACAATGAAGTGGTATAGGAAGCTCTTCTTGCACCTTATTGATCTTTGCCTGACTAATGCTCATGCTTTGTATAAAATGGAAAATGAAGAGCCCATGTCGTTTCCGTCATTCAGATTACAGATTGTTAGATCATTATTGAATGTTGATCCTG
>NW_022639742.1:157166-171764 GCF_010583005.1 Odontomachus brunneus | reverse complement strand
TATCCTCCTTCCTTGAGCATATCAAGAGTGCGTTTGTATTTATGGAAACATGGAAGGCAGTATATGATTGGTTCTACTATCGTGAGATTAGGATGACAATTTAAACAGTAAGCTAATTCTAACGGGTCTAAAGAAAAGCCATGAAAGATACAGTATCTTAAATCTGATGGGAGTGACTTCCGAATGTAACATTTGGTGCATAAAGCGCCTAACTGATTTTGATATTTGCATCCAGCTAGTATGATGCATTTCACATCCAGCATACTAGGGTATGTTGTTAATATTTCTTGAAATTTACTCATTTTTTGGAATTATGAAAATATTATTATAAGGTGGTTTACTTAAAGGATTAGTTTTATAGGATTGATAGCATGTGAAGCAGTCGTCTACGGGTCTATTGATGCCTAATGGCATATGACAATAATCGCAATTTCTAATATTGTATTGATCACCGATAGTTAAGTAGTGCGAGACTAATTTTTCGAAAAGTTCTGAGCTGTCAAGAAAATCATTGATTAAACATAAGTGACATAAGAGTGTATTAGATGGGACATGTTTGAAGCCTTCGGTCCGTAAGCACCTTGGGTTGGCAGGTTGCCTAGTGGCTGAAAAATTACGGACAGTTTCTTGAGGTTGCGAATTATATACCAGGAACACCCTGAAACAGAGGTATATGTTAATTATGTTCATCCTGGCTCAATGTGTGAGTTTTAGTTAATCCACATGCACTGTGCGTGTTGTATTTCCGTATTGGATGGTAATATTGTTATTCGGTAGAATTTCTAGAACTTTATATGGACCAGTATATTGGTCAGAAAACTTTCCTTTAGAAGGTTTTTTAATAAAAATACAAAATCTCCTTCTTTAAAGTTCGCAGGGTTAATGCGTTTATCATAATAGTGTTTATTTCTTTCTTTTGATTTAATTAAATTTTGCCTAGCCTCTTCCTGGGTTTCTTGTAAGTGTTGAAATAAATTGGAAAGGTACTTTTGATATGTTGGCTCTAAATTTTGCTCGAGTGTTTTCTGTGACGAGGGAAGGCGAGGTATTCGTCTATATATTAATTGAAAAGGTATGTACTGAGTGCTCTCATGGACACTGGTATTATAGAAAAACATAGCAAAATTTAAATAATCATCCCAATTATTTTCTTTTGTAATTTGCGTCTTTTGTAACGTCCCTCGCGATCCCTCAGACACAAGAAAAGTTTGCTCTCTTTTGTTTTAGGCCTGCCTGCATTCACCGACAATAGCCAGGGCTGGTAGAGAGCAGTGCATTGAGAGGAAGTTATTTACGAGTGCGTTTAAGTGTAATGAGAGTGAAGTGACTCGAAAGTAATAACTTTCTATGAAAAATAATTAAATTGTAATTTGTAGTAGAATAGAATTATAATGTAAAGTGATTCTGATTGATATATGTAAATGGAATATGGAATAAAGAATAAAATATCTAATAAATCGAGGATTCAAAAATTATGTTCAAAATGCTAATATTATAAATTGGTATTTTTAAGGTTGCGAGTTTGCGATGAATAAAGGTCTACTAAATAAGGAGAATCAAGGAAAAATACTAAAAGGATGTATCTTAGATAATTTTAGGTTGTAATGTGTGATTCTCGAAGAATGAAATGGATTTAATATTCGAAACGTGTTTTATTCGTTGTCTGTAAGTACACTCACTAGCGCGTCAACTACTACTTGCTCGCTACTAGTTAAATTCTTATGCAAATCTAAATTCGGATTCTGAACCTGTTGGTCTCTTGATTTTAATTCGATATATGTAGGTTCCTCTTTAATAACGGGCGCGGTCGGCGCGACGGGCCCTGACGATAATGGTCTCAATGAGGCGCGAACCTCGATATAATAACTTTTTGAATTAATAATGAAATACCCTCTTTCTGTAGGGTTAGGAGAGTTAGGCACGACGGAGACAGGTGTTCTCTGTTCCGCGGTGCGCGATATCCACCTGCGTAGTCGCTCTCTATACTTCTTGCCGCATCCCTTTGGCATCTAATATATTGAATAAAAATTCTACGCTGTACTTGATTTGATTTTAATTAAAAAAACTCTGTAAGAACGACCAAGATGGTAAAGTATGGATGTAAAGCAGTAATATCGTCTCTGGTCTCTCAATATTTTTATGTAATAAGATCCTGGTTGCAATGGATCTGTCGAAGTCTCGATCAGGTCTCGACCGACTTGTCAGTCAGGAGGCCCTCACGCGCTACTTCGCAATTCGTTGTAATTAATTAAGCTCCGGAGCGCTCGTGAGATGCTACCGAAACTGTCAGAGCTCAGTCTTAGCAAGCAAGAAGAATGTGACCAAGAGCGGTAAACGCTACCCAGTACACTAGCAGTATTATGGTGTCACGAAGAACACCGCAGCTCTGCAGGAATGTGTGTAAAGGCTTACGACTGACACAGGTGCCAGTGAAGCATCGAGACCAAAGAATGTATGCAAGGTTTGCCAGAGTGTAAAGGATGTATTGGATAGAGATCGTTCTTAAAGAGAGAGCAGTAACATAGTAATCGTAATATAATTAAGAGCGAGTACAATAACGGCGTTTAAGCTAGTTAATATAATATATAGAAATATAGAGTGAATGACAATATAAAATAAATGACGATATAAAAATCAGAGTAATAACTGTATTGAGAATAATAATAATTTTAACGATAGGTGGTCGCTCGGATCCTACCGGTCTAGTGTTCGAGTACAAAGGGGGATAGATATTAGGCTCACGGTCGCTTATTGTAGGGATCCGCTGGTCGTGATTGAATTCGCCTGGGCACGCTCGTACTGTCGCTGCAGTTCCGTACGCAGGTCGGTCGTAGAGAATCTCGGGATGAGTGGAGATCGCTGGCTTCGATAAAGTATAACTCCCGATAAAATGTTCACGCAGCTGCGCGAACGAAGACTTGGAATAATGAAGAATGTATGTCGTACGATGTTCCCGAACAGGCTAGCGCGGAGCGCTCCGGGAGCACGCCTTTTATAGGGCTCCAGCGGGGGCTTCGTTCGATTCCGACGGTTTCCGACGACGGTCGGGCCGCAGCGCCGAATTCCGTAGTGGCACGGTGGTTTCGAGTCGGTCGGTTGCGAAGGGAAGTCTCTACGCCTCGGCTTATCTTTCCGATAAGCTCGGGGGACCGGACGCCGTTCTCGGTGGCGTGATGCGTAGCGTCGTCACGTCGCGTCGAACGTTCGTACCTAAGCGAGTTCGTCTCGCGAATATTTTTATGTTATATGTTCGTACAAAAGTTGCGATCTCTTAGCTCTAACAGCGGTGGTGTACGCTCCTATACAGTTCGTTACAAAATATGCTTCTACTATTCCTTTCGTCACGTATGGCTTTTCATCGGCTAATTATTAGGCGGTGATTTATATTTCCCTTAACGGATAGAAGTCTACTGGAGGACTGCTGCCACCAGATTCTTATGTAATTTTAGTTTAAGCCGTCTCTGACGATTGAATTAGTAGGATTCGCGGCTGAAATAAAATATCCTATGGACTACTTCTCAGTTTAGTATAAATCGGCCTCAGGTTGATGCAATATCTAGCGGCGTGAAAATTTAGAGATTTTTGGGGCCGGGACGTTACACTTTAAATATTCTGTTAACGAGTGCTGCGGTCTCTCAAAGGAGCCTTGGGACTGGGGGTGATAGGCTGTAGTCTTATATTGTCTGATACTAAATTTTTTTGAAAGGTCTCTCAGTAAAGAGGTTAAGAAATTGGAACCTTGATCGGTTAGGAGAGCTTTGGGGGCTCCGTAAATGCAAATAAAATTTTTTGTAAAGGCATCTGCTATTGCCAATGAAGTTACTTCGCTTAAAGGGATTGCTACTGAATATTTCGTAAGTAAGTCCTGGATTGTGAGGATGTGTTTCCTTTATTGGTTGTGGGCAAAGGTCCCATTATGTCTAACGCGATTTTGTCGAAAGCGGCGCCGGGTGTGTCTGTAATAATCATAGGTTGTCTAATTTTAATTCGCGTTAATTTTTTCAATTGGTATTCCTTACATCGCTGAATAAACCTTTGAATATCCCTTTTCATATTGGGCCAGGAATAATTTGTTTTCAATCTGTTATATGTTTTCGTGACTCTCTTATGTCCGCCTATAGCAGACGAGTGATTTTCTTCTATAAGTATTTGTCTGTTTTCCTCTCTAGGGGTTTGGATCAGTCCTTTGCAAATCGTTATGTTAATATTCTTATCTTCAAAAAGTTTTATTAGTTGTTTTTGAATATAACTCCAGGGGATGTCATCGAAACGATCCGTTTTCCGTATGCTGAATGATTTTAAATAAATTTTTCCTACTACGTTTAAAAGGGATTTAATACAATTTTTTACGTTATCCGAGTCTATAATTGTTTGATTATCCATTTTGATTGGAAGTGAGATTAAAACCTTGGTGCCAAAGGCATTTACCTTAGCTCTTTCTAAATTTACATTTTCATATTTTGGGAGACGTTCAGCTTGCTGATGTTTCTTTGTACCGTTATCGTATAAAGTCCCGTTTAGGGTTATAAATATCACCTGATTATCGTTTCGCGATAAAAGGGGTTCGCGATTAATTTTTACGAGGGGTTGAGGTCGCGGTAAATTTGCGGGTACACAATTTGATTCAAATATCTCCTTATCTTCACTACTTTCGGTTTCTTCTATAAGTTCTGAGTCTAATTGTTCTTCTTCTGAGGTTGAAAATATATTTTCCCATTCTATATTCCGTATTTCGGGCTGGTTCTCATTATTAATTTCGTTACTGTCGTAGGGTATTTCAATTTCTACGATGGGTTCTATATTCTGAGGATTTTGAACATTGGTTGGAGGAAATGTGAATGTTTGATTCGTTTCTACGGGGGGTGAAGGTAGGGCGTTGTCGTCTAAACTTTCAATTGGAGGATGACTTTGTAAGGGTCGCGATAAGGTGTGTGAACTATCGCAGGTGTCGCTATATTGCTGCCTACTGGGTGCGGTTTGATAAGAAAATAAAGATTCATCGGAAGATTCGTTAGGAATAGAAGGATCTGGGATAAAGAGAGAATTGCTCGAAGCAATTGGAGGATTTCTTGATAGGGCGTCTGCGTTGCTGTTGAGAGTACCCTGTTTATATTGAATCTCAAATTCGCATTCTGATAATTTAGTGCGCCATTTCCATAGACGCGATGAAGGATCTTTGATTGAATTTAACCACATCAGGGATTTGTGATGTGTAATAATTATGAATTTGCTGCCATACAAATAGGGTCTAAAATGATTTATGCAATATATGATAGCTAGACATTCCTTCTCGATTGTCGAGTAATTTGTTCTGCCCGATTTAAGACTCGAGAGGTGTAAGCAATAGGGAGGTCTTTTCCTATAGGATCTTGTCTCAAAACTCCGCCCATAGCATATCCTGATGCGTCTGTTGTTAAATTAAAAAGACGAGAAAAATCTGGGTATTGTAAAAGTGGTTCCGTAGTTAAATGATTTCGCAGTGTTTCAAAAACTGCGTCATGTTGCGTATTCCATGAAAATTGTTTGTCCCTTTTTAACAAATCTGTCAAAGGTTTGACTATTTTGGAGAAACTAGAAATAAAGCGTCGGTAATAACCAGCGAGTCCTAAAAATTCTTTGATATTCTTGGGCGTTTTAGGTACTGGGAATTCTTGTATGGATTTAATTTTAGAAGGATGAGGTTTTACTCCGTTCGAGCTTATAATGTGGCCTAAATATATTACCTCATGTCTCAAAAATTCGCACTTATCTGGTTGCAACATTAAATTCGCTTCTCTCAATCTTTTCATTAATCTTTGAAATTTAACGCGATGTTCCTCTAATGATCGAGCGTAAACTACGATGTCATCCATGTATACAAATAATTCGTTGCCTTGTAATCCCGACAGTACATTACCCATTAATCGTTGAAAAGTGGCCGGCGCGTTTTTAAGTCCAAATGGCATTCTTTTAAATTCATAGTGACCGTACGGGGTACTAAAAGCTGTTTTAGGCGCGTCCTTTTGTGACATTGGAATTTGGTGAAAACCGGACGCGAGATCTAATACGGAAAAATGTTTCGCATTGCCCAATTGGTCTAAAATATCTGTAATATTAGGCAACGGGTACGCGTCGCCTATAGTTTTTTCGTTTAATAGTCGATAGTCTATTATAATTCTCCATCTCTTGTTTCCGTGTGAATCTGCCTTTTTTGGCACGATCCAAAATGGTGAGTTATAAGGCGAATTTGAAATTTGAATTATATTTTTCCTTAATAAATCATTAATTTGTCTGTCCACCTCTTCCTTATGCACAGGTGGGAATCTATATTGTTTAACATGAATGGGTACTTCGTTTATGGTTGGAATTGAATGTTCGGTAGAGTTTGTAGTGTCTAACTGTTCGTTAGATAAATAAAATCTGTCCGAATTTTCAAGAACTAAAAACTTTACATGCTCCCTTTCTTCATCATTCAAATGGTCAAGGCGTTATAATCTTAATATTTCAGCTTCTCTCAACGCTGGAGAGTAGAAGCTGGGATTGGGGATGGAATCAAAAGGACTAAGGCCGTCGGGATCCCTCGCGTCTCAACAGCACCACAGACAGTCGCGGGCCCTCGGTCGCAACTATTCAGTGTGTCCGAAAAAGTGGAATTAAGGGGACCTTCATGAGCGTGATCAATTAATTCTGTAACGTCCAAGTCTCCAAAAACCTCAAAACTTTCGCACCACCACAATATCAAAAGGCCGCAGTGGCCATTAGCCGATTTGTGCTAACTGAGATATAGCATAAGTAATATTTTAGGTAAAATTTCATGTTAACAGCGACCTTACTAATTCAGTTGTTAGAAAGGGCCGAGACTATATTATAAAACATTGATAGTGCAAACAAAAAGCACTTTAGCATGATCAAAATATTATCAATATTAATAAGAAAATTATAAATGCCATACATAACAACGGAATTATTAACACAATTAAATAATATAGAATATTCGCGTAGCGAACTCGCTTGGACACGAGCAAACGCGTTCAGCATGACATCATCGCATCGCTATGCATCACGCCACCGTGCATCATGTCATCCAGCCACCCGCACGCATTATCGATAAGCTGGAGCGCAGTGGAATCCCTTTGAAAAAAACCAACTCGGGACTCGTGGGCTTCGTAGCAACGGGTCGGAGAGAAAAATTAGTACAAAAGTTGAAGTGTTGAAATAATGTGTATATGTGTAGAGTTCGGTGGTTTTCCCGAATGAATACACGGCAACGTGACAGGGTGTATGACTTATGATTTTCCCGAACAGTGCCGAATTGACGCAGTGTGTGTGTGTGTGTGTGTGTGTGTGTGTGTGTGTGTGTGTGTGTGAATTGCGTAAAGACTGCCGAAAAAAAATCTGGAATTCGGCGCTGCAGAATCGACCGCCATCGAAAGCCGCCGGAACCAAGCGATGCCCCGTCGGAGGCCCTATAAAAACCATGCTCCCCCAGCGCTCGTGGCAGTTCTACACAGTTTTTTTCGACAATCTTTACGCAATTCACACACACACACACACACACACACTGCGTCAGTTTGGCACTGTTCGGGAAAATCATAAGTGATACACTCCGTCACGTTGCCGTGCATTCATTCGGGAAAACCACCGAACTCTACACATATACACATTATTTCAACACTTTAACCTTTGTACTAATTTTTCTCTCCGACCCGTTGCTACGAAACATTTGTTCGGAAGGTCATATACTCAAATACACAAGTTAACGACTTTACATCGGGAACGACTCCGAGATATACAACTTCCAAATCACCCATCGCCTGCTACATTAAGGTGACCATCCGGGCTCTTCTACTGATAGCCAGCCGACACCGTGTGCCCATACAAGCGTGACCTGGCAAATTACAATAAGTTCGATATATTACTACGAAAAAATAATCGTAAGTTTACCTTATACACTCATCCTAGCGTTTAGAATATTCACACAATAAAATATAAAAGACTTAATACTGTCAACATAAACTATATTTTATCCTTGTCTTAACCTCGTTGTAATCACTTGACAACACATAGGCTTTGAACAATTAATAATATAAAACCGCTTTAGCTTAAATATCAGTCTTAACACCTTTTTAGTATTTGCTCTCATTTCCCATATCAAGTTACATCATATTTTCCTTAAGGGTGATTTTGCTACTTCTTATCCAGCCTTACCTCACGCATATCCTTTGGTCTCTCGGCTTCTCGGACTGAATTGTCTGACGAAGATCTATTACACACTCATTCCTGCAGAGCTGCGGCGCCTTAGGCGGTACTATAGTTGTGCTAAATTACTAGGTAGCATAAATCGCTCCTGGTCGCTTTCTGCTTTTTAAGATCGAGCTCTGACAGTCCATGGTAGTAAATTACACCGTACTCCAAGACTTAATTAAGATATAGCGATTTGTGGAATAACGCGTGAAGATTTCCTGACTAGCGAGTCGGTCGAGATCTGAACGAGACTCCAACAGATCCTTGCGAATTGGACCTTAATAATTAAGAATTAAGAGACCAGAGATACCTTCCTGCTTCATACCAAATATTACCTATCTGAAATCACTCTTATGGAATTTATTCATTGAAATCAATTAACGACATAGATTTAAATTTCATTCAAATAAATAGATGCCGAAACGAAGTGGCAGAAAATATAGAGAGCGCCTACAAAGGTGGTTTGCACGTACTACAGAACAAGGCGTACCCGTGTCCATAACGCCCAGCTCGCCGAACCCCACAGAAAGAGGGTATTTTGTAATAAATTCAGGAAATTATTTTATCGAAATTCGCGCGTCACTGCGACCACTTCCACCAAGACCTGTCGCGCCGACCTTACACACAATCGCGGAAATACCTGAATATACAGAATTAAAACCGAGAGATCAAGAGGTTCCGGTTTCTGCAATAAAATCTGAAAAGGATTTAACTAGTAGTGAACAAGCTGTGGTACAGGCATTAATGGATGTACTCACTAACGATCAATAAAATTCAGTAAACTACAATTTTCTCATAAAATAACAACCGATGAATTTATTAACCCACACCGTCCCTAACCTGCGTACGATATTTCCATACTCCATTGTAACTTAATTTCTTTACTTTCTTTTTTTCTCGTTCAATTGATAATAATTAACGTATTACGGATATTATAAGATAATCAGGACATTCGGTCTTGTACAATAAATCGATTGCTACATAAAATCTCCAGTATTCAATTCATATTTTCTTATTGCCGTGTCAAATAATTTTATTCTTCATACATTAAAAGTGTAATATGAAATCACGTCACTTTCACACTATTTCACAACACGAATAGACAACTTGCTCTCGATGCACGGTTCTCTACCAGCCCAGGCTTTTGTCGGTGTATGCAGGCAGGCCTAAAACAAAAAGGAGAACATAACGTTTTTTGTGTCTGAGTGGTTACGAGGGACGTTACATATAAAAGTCTGGTGGCAGCGCGGTGGGATTGGTCAAAGTGACATCGTTAGGAAGCAATAATTACACAAAACAATTTAATTCTATTACACAATGGCTAGAAGCCTGCGTTCGAATTCGAGTAAATTGCTTCCGGAAGCAACCGCGGAACTCACCGCAGAAGAATCAGAACATGTCAAAAGTAGATTAGAAAAATTAGAGGAAAAGGAAAAGGAAATTCGCGAGATGACAGAAGCCCTACGAAGAGAAAAAGAAGCATATAGTAGGAATTTTTTAGATACACAGAACACTCAAGCCATAATGGCAGATCTATATAAAGAAATTCAAACATTTAAACCGTTAATTAATCAGGTTAATACTTTGCAAGAACAAATTACCTCACTACGAAATAATTCACAGCCACGAGTCTCCACGCAACAACACACTTATGAAGAAAGAATTAATTCCCCAATTACTCCCATACACTCTCCCCATCCTCTCGAACCGTCACCCATTCGCTTAAAGGACATAGTCGATTCAATTCCAACATATGACGGGCAACGAATGTCCGTATTTCAGTTCAGTAAATTATGTGAGCGTGCTTTAGATTTAATTCCGCCTCATCAAGAATCTTATTTGATACAATTAATACTCAATAAATTAATCGGGCACGCATATACAGCCATTGAGGGCACACATTTCAACACTGTTGCCGCATTGACGCGAAAATTAAAGCAAAGTTTTGGTCCGAATAAATCATTAAATCAATATAAAGGAGAACTTGGCAACGCATATATGAAACAAAACAAAAGTATTTTTGATTACATTGCATGTATTAAAGAGTTGCGAACAGCTATAATTGATGGAGAACTTGAATTTCACAATAGACTCGATGATTACATGATGGATAGCATCGATTTTGATGTATTAGAAAGTTTCATAAATGGTCTACCCTCAGAATTATTGATCCGCGTTAAAATAGAAGGTTATAATAATTTGGACGAAGCTTACATGAAACCAATACAAATGTCAAAAACTTTACAAACCGAGACACAGCGACGCAAGACTCCTATTACCAAATCTTATTCCTTTATGCCTCTTGTGAGACAAGACGCTCTTTCAAATCCCCGAGGATCTTATTCACCAATGCCTACCGATCCTAACCAACCTCGAAGTATCCTACAAAGATCTTCTGCACCCTTTATCAAACCCCTCGTTCCGGGTCAACCAGGATCCAACGCCCCCCTTGTAAAATTCTGCCGTTATTGTAAAACTGAGGGACATCTTATTAATGATTGTATTAAATTGAAATATCGAAATTCTTATTCGCACCAACCATCCGCCTCTTCGACACAAAATAATGAATCGGGAAACGAGACACGCGCACCGGTAACGAGCGACGTCTGCCGGGACGCGACGGAAAAAACGGGACGTCCGAATGTAAGGTTTCAGGAGACAAGCGAGCCGGTCCAGTGAGGGAAATAATTAAAAGTGCTCCGAACATAGTTTTGTCTTCTGAAGATTTGAACAGAGCCTATACTTTTATGGTCGATTCAGAGTCCGATGTTAATTTAATAAGAAAAGAATGTCTCAAAAGTTACATAAAAATTGATAAAAATGACGAAATGATATTACAAGGCATTTCACCGGAACCCATTCGTACTTTAGGCTCTGCATTTATTACTTTACTCGGGAAACAAACTAAATTTCACATCCTACCCGAGAATTTTTCGCTTAAACAACATGGTGTCTTAGGCATCGCATTCTTTATTCAACACGACGCGACTATCAACTATAAAGAAAAATCAATTTCTTGTGATACGGTACACATTCCGTTCGCCGAGGCAGAACATTTAGAGATTCAACCGCGTATTGTCGCACCTTTCTGTGTCGTAATTACTAACCCTGAAAAACCTCAAGGGTACCTTCCACGATTAAAATTTAAAGACGGCATATTCTTATGCGACGCCGCTGGTCGCTAATCATAAAGGCAAGGCATACTTACCCATTTTTAATGCAACTTCAGAGGTGATCAATGCTGAAATCCCCCATGTCGAACTACTCAACTTTGATATTTTGGATACACAGGAGGTCTCCGGCCGAGGTCACGAAGATCCTTGTGTTAGTACCGCGACCCGAGGGCTTGCGGATACCCATGATCCGTTCTCTTTTTAGAGAATTTTTAGGACTTTCCGTATATTATAGACGTTTCATTTCCAACTTTTCTAAAATAGCCAAACCCCTAACTGACTTACTAAAGAAAGACGGACAATTCAATTGGGGAGAACATCAAGCACAAGCTTTCGAAACCCTGAGAAATTATTTAATCACTGAACCTTTGTTACAATATCCCGACTTCTCACGACCCTTTAACTTAACGACAGACGCGTCAGGATTCGCCATAGGCGGAGTTTTAAGTCAAGGACCGGTCGGAAAAGATCTCCCGATCGCGTACACTTCAAGAATTCTGAACTCAGCAGAACAAAATTATTCTACGATAGAAAAGGAATGTCTGGCTATTGTATATTGCACTAATTATTTTAGACCATACTTATACGGAAGGAAATTTACAATTATTACCGACCATAAACCTTTAGTATGGCTTAATTTAATTAAGTACCCATCTTCCCGACTATGGAAGTGGCGCACTAAACTATCAGAATATGAATTTGAAATCCAATATAAGAAAGGAACTCTCAACAGTAATGCAGATGCTTTATCAAAGAACCCTCCAATTGCCTCAAGCAATCCCCTTTCCATTCAAAACCCCTCTATCTCTAATGAATCCTCAAATGAATCCTTATTTTCTTACCAAACTGCACCCAGCAAACCACGCTGTAGTGACACTCGCGATAGTTCGCACTCTGCGATAAGATCCTTACCAAATAAACCATTGATCGAAGATCCAGATGACAATGCCTTACCTTTACCCCCCGTAAATACGGAACACACATTCACATTCCCTCCAACAATCACTCAGGATTCTCAAACTATAAATAAAGAAGAACCAGCTATGGAAATAGTAGTACCTTATAACGACAATAGTAGTGAAACTAATAATGAACTCCGACCAGAAACTCGAAACATAGGATGGGACAATATATTTTCAAATTCAGAAGATGAACAATCAGATCAAGAAATAATAGACGAAACAGAAAGCAGCGATGACGAAGAAATTTTTGAATCAAATTCCGTACCAATCAATATACCACGACCGCAACCGCTTCTTAAAATTGACGAAACCCGCGAACCACTTCTTTCACGCAATGACAACCAAGTAATATTCATAACTCTGGACGGAACCCCATACGATAATGGTGCAAGAGAACACCAGCAAGTCGAACGTCTTCCAAAATACAAAAACATTAATTTAGAAAGAGCTAAAGTAAATGCTTTTGGCACCAAAGTTTTAATCTTACTCCCAATCAAAGTAGATAATCAAACAATTGTAGATTCAGACAATGTAAAAAATTGTATTAAATTCCTCCTAGACGTAACGGGAGAAATAAATCTTAAATTATTCAGCATGCGTAAGACAGATCGTTTTGATGATATTCCTTGGAGCTACGTTCAAAGGCAATTCGTAAAACATTTCGAAGATAAAAACATTAATATAACAATCAGTAAAGGACTGATACAAATCTCCAGGGAAGAAAATAGACAAATGCTTATAGAAGAAAACCACTCGTCTGCGATAGGCGGACATAAGAGAGTTACGAAAACCTACAATAGATTAAAGACAAATTTCTCATGGCCTAACATGAAAAGAGATATCCAAAAATTTATTCGACAATGTAGGGAATGCCAATTAAAAAATTAACACGAATCAAAATTAAACAACCTATGATCATTACGGACACACCAGGAGCCGCTTTTGACAAAATCTCATTAGACATAATGGGACCTTTACCCGCAACTAATAAGGGAAACACACACATCCTGACAATCCAAGACTTACTTACAAAATATTCGGTAGCAATTCCTCTGAGAGAAGTAACTTCGTTGGCAATAGCGGATGCCTTCACTAAAGATTTCATTTGCATCTACGGAGCTCCCAAGGCTCTCTTAACTGACCAAGGTTCCAATTTCTTAACTTCCTTAATGAGAAACCTTTCAAGAAAATTTGGTATTAAGCAATATAAAACCACAGCCTACCATCCTCAGTCTCAAGGCTCCATCGAAAGATCACACCATTCGCTAATAGAGTATTTGAAAACACAAATTACAAAAAAAAATAATTGGGACGATTACTTAAGCCTAGCCATGTTCTCTTACAATACTAGCGTACACGAAAGCACTCAATACACCTCTTTCCAATTAATCTACGGACGAATACCTCGTCTTCCCTCATCACAAAAACCACTTGAAAAAAATTTAGAACCAACATACCAAGAATACCTTTCCAATTTATTCCAGCGCTTACAAGAATCCCAAGAAGAACCTAGACAAAACCTAATCAAATCAAAGGAAAGAAATAAACATTACTACGATAAGCGCATTAACCCCGCGAATTTTAAAGAAGGAGATTTCGTGTTCCTATTAAAAGAATCCGTCAAAGGAAAATTCCCAGACCAGTATACAGGACCATACAAAGTTTTTGAAATATTACCAAACAATAATATCACTATATAATATGGAAGAAGAACACGCACAGTACACATGGACAAGTTAAAGCTTTCACATATAGAACCAGGATGAACAAAACTAATCGACACCTCTGTTTCAGGGTGTTCCTGATTTTTAGACCACAGCCCGTGGAGACCGTCCGCATTTCACCTAACGTCACCAAACCGAGGTGCTTACGGACGGAAGGCTTCAAACACACTCGACAAACCTGCTTCTATGCAAACCTCTTGTTCTTAATTCCTCTACTAATACACTAATATTCTTTGAAAACCCAACATACCACTATTCACTAATTAACAACAATTACGATATTAAAACTAAACCTCCTATTAACAACGTTTTTATAATTTAAGATGAGTAAGCTCGATGAAATATTAGGTGAAGTAAAAAGTTCTGAGCGTTTTCCGCTAGATGTCTTTAGTGAGCCATATCTCACGATGTATACATCGCATCGGGTCATACTATACGGCGATTTAAAGGTGACATTACGCTTCAAAAAAAGTTCTGTGACAGTTTTGTGTTTGGTCAAGCCAGTTGTGTGTTACA
>NW_022639742.1:141244-157059 GCF_010583005.1 Odontomachus brunneus | reverse complement strand
CAAACCCAACCAGGGGCTCTATGTATAAAATGCTACATACGAAAATCTTGCCCACCCGGACTAAAATACGGGATATTTCATGGTTTTACACTTGGAGAATTAGAACAAGCCTACTGCCTGCTTTGTAATCGCGCACTAGCTGTAATTGAGCCTATAGTACTCTGTCTTCCCTGTTTTCACAGATATAAACAAATCTTCGACACACTCAACACTAAAGGATACAGAACAAATGAAATAACTTCCATGCTTTATAGTCATTTCACTAATCGTATTGTAAAATTCCACATTCCAGAATGTGCAGACCCAAAAGACCCGCACCCTACATCCACCCCCTCATAAAGGAATTTCCTGGCATTGAGAACGCCCGATGCACAACAGCTTTCGGTTATATAAGAGAAGGAGAAACACAGCATCCTTTATGCAGCGACTGCATGAATCGTTTAAATTTCCCTATCGAATACGGCCCTGCCTCTTGGCACGAAATAACTGAAGGAAATAACTTAATAATATCTTGCATCGGATGCAGAACTAGCACCACGCGCACATAACCCATACGAGATTGTCAAAAATGTTATTCAGTCTATATAGAAGCGATTACCGAAATCAGAATTCATATGGGAATAGATCTCGTAGACATAAGCAATTTTATTTACAATCACCAAACTGAGGAAATAATCGAACTGTCCATTTGGACAACTGAGCACAAGAAATTAATATCCATCTGTTAGATAACGAAAACCCATAAACCTCATAATTTAACATTATCACTTTACACATTATACTCACACATATTGCTATACTTGGCATATAATCTAATTCAAGCTGTAACCATTCTATCTACAATAATACGTTATTACAATACTACCTACACATCTACTCATGATTGTTATACATATAAAGAGACCCAATAACTCGATAATTGTAAAACGTCACTTCCACGTTAACGTCACTATATTCTATGTATTTCTGTTGTGACGCTGGTGTCACCTTGTAAGGAAGGCTCGTTCGCCAAGGCGGATGTAATAATGATGACTCTCTTTATTATAAAAATTGCCGTTTATTGTTGTCTCGGATGCAATTCGATGTAAGGCAGGCGATAGGCGATACGTGCGATATAAGAATCGATGCACTTGTTCCAAATCGTATTTCGGTATCTTATAATTGGCTCGACGTTAAGAAGGTCTCGCTGCTTATAACGAAAAAAAAAGAAAGGTATCTGGCCAGCAAACAAGACTTCTATTGCGTTATGTGCCGCGCCTTGTTAACCGAAAGAAAACAACAAAATGACTCGTTCGGGAAGCGGATTTCGGTAATTTATTGTATCGAGACAAAGACGATATCCGACGATAACCACGTTGTTTTTTCTCGCGTCGCGTGACTCGTTCTCACACGGCACGAAGAAATATTATTGTTGATATCAACATCGCAGTTCGTACAGGAGAGATAGACGCGTGTTTTGAACGGTATCGATGTGTGATTGCTTTGTTGTCCTGGAGAATATTTACTTGACGATGATTCCGAAACAATTTCTATGTATTCAATAATGAACAATATATAATATTCATATAATCGCTCGAGTTTTTCCTCACCTTCTGGTGCAGGACGAGTGAAAATCTAGTCAATAGCTTATCAATCTACTGCTAATCCCCGACTACAAGGGGCGTAATAATAATAAAAAAAAATATATATATATATAATAATAATAATAAAAAAAAATATATATATATATACACATATAACAATATATATATAGAAAAAATATAATAACAAATATAAACAATATTCTTAATAGCTCTAGTACAGTATTAAAAGTCTAGAATAAGTCACGCTAATACTATTTGGTTCACAGGAGTCAGCAACAACATGCTGCTCATCGGCATCTTGCTGGTGACTCTCTCGCCTACTAATTCCTTATTGGGATATGATTGTGGAGGTGGACACCTCAACATAACATCTGTTTCGCTCCTCAATTCAGGAGACTGCAACCTGAGCATTAAAAACACCAACGATACGAACATCTACGTCCAACTACTCCAATTATCGGAATACAACTATGCCGAGGTTACCCAGTGCAAAATCGAGGTGCAGCGCCATATTTATTATTGTGGAATGCATTCCCACATATCCATCGTAAGAGGCGGATACTCCAGCTACATAGACGACATAGGACGAAATCATTGCCTGCAGATGCATAAGACTGGAGCAGCTAATATCGGTCTTAATCGCGTTGATAAGCTCCTAATTAATATAACCAACGTCCGTAACCTGATAATGGCAGGAAGCATAACTGCCGACGATAAATGTACCGGAGGAAAATATAATGACCCTTACGGCGACTGGGATAACGTTGTCGTTACGGCCATTGCAAAAATTACACTAAAATCGTCATATGTATCCGTACATCTAAACAGCGGAAAAATCCATTTAAAATCTGGAACAACCTGCGAATTAAAAGAAGGACAATGCGTCGACCCTGATGATGGCTACACATTTTGGAACACCGTACCAGTAACCACGTGCGACTTCCATGCCTACAATGTCTTATATGAAGGATTTGCGAAGAAAATCAGAGACGACACCGCACGACATAATTCTTCCGTCGTCTATTCACTCGTCACGCAAGACACCACCTTCGCTCTCATGGTAACAAAGGAGATTCCACTCTGCGACTATACACTGCAACGTACAGAACACCCAAAATTATTCATCGTGGAAACAACAAAAGGAAATGAACCAAAACACCGAAACGACATCTCGGTAGACAACCTCGACATCTTTAGCTACGTGAATTCAAAACACCTAAAACACCCAAAAATATTAAAGAATTTTTAGGACTCGCCGGTTACTACCGACGTTTCATTTCTAATTTTTCCAAGATAGCTAAACCTCTAACAGATTTATTAAAGAAAGATAAGCAATTTTTATGGAATGCACAACAAGACACAGCTTTTGAAATATTACGAAATTATTTAATTATGGAACCACTTCTATAATACCCAAAATTTTCACGTCCTTTTAACTTAACGACAGATGCGTCAGGATACGCTATAGGCGAAGTTTTAAGTCAAGGTCCTATAGGAAAGGATCTCCCTGTCGCTTACATTTCCCGTGTTTTAAGTCAAGCAGAGCAAAATTATTCGACAATCGAGAAAGAATGTCTAGCCATTATTTACTGCATAAATCATTTTAGACCCTACCTGTATGGTAGAAAGTTTATAATTATTACGGATCATAAACCCCTCGTTAAATTAAATCGTGGTTAAATTCAATTAAAGATCCTTCATCGCGTCTATGGAAATGGCGTACCAAATTGTCAGAATATGAATTCGAAATCCAATATAAAAAAGGTACCCTAAACAGCAACGCAGACGCTTTATCGAGAAATCCTCCGATTGCCTCGAGCAATCCTTTTTCTACTTCCGATCCCTCTGTTCCCAATGAATCTTCTGATGAATCTATATTTTCTTATCAAACCGCAACTAGTAGACTACACTGTAGCGACACTCGCGATAATTCACGCATTCCATCACAACTCTCACAAAATCAACCCCCAATTGAAAGCTTAGATGACAACGCTTTATCTTCACCTTCCGCAGAAACAGAGCAAACATTCACATTCCCTCCAACAAACATTCAAAATTCCCCAAATGTTAATGATGAAGAACCCGCCGTAGAAATCGAAATACCTTACAATGATATTAGTAACGAAGTCAGTAACGAGGTTCAGCCTGAAATAAGAGACATAGGATGGGATAACATATTTTCAACCTCAGACAAGGAACATTCAGATCCAGAACTCATAGATGAAACTGAAAGTAGCGAAGACGAAGAAATATTTGAATCAAATTCAGTACCCGTAAACTTACCGCGACCCCAACCTCTTGTAAAAATTAACGAAACACGTGAAAAACTTTTGTCGCGAAATGATAATCAAGTAATATTAATAACTTTAAACGGGACCCTATATGATAATGGTGCTAGAGAACACCAACAAGCCGAGCGTCTTCCCAAATACGAAAACATAAACTTAGAAAGAGCCAAGGTAAATGCCTTCGGTACCAAAGTATTAATATCACTCCCAGTTAAAATAAACAACCAAACGATAGTAGATTCAGATAATGTAAAGAATTGCTTTAAAACCCTTTTAGACGTAGTAAGAGAGATAACTTTGACATCATTTAGTATGCGTAAGACAGATCATTTTGACGACATTCCATGGAAATACATTCAGAACCAACTAGTAAAACATTTTGAAGACGAAAGGATTAATATAACTATTTGTAAAGGATTAATACAAACCCCAAAAGAGGAGAAAAGACAGGCATTAATAGAGGAAAACCATTCTACTGTAATAGGCGGACATAAAGGAGTCACTAAGACGTATAATAGATTAAAAACTAATTATTCCTGGCCTAATATGAAAAAGGATGTCCAGAGTTTTATTCAACGTTGTAGAGAGTGTCAGTTAAAGAAGCTGACAAGAATTAAAATTAAGCAGCCCATGATCATTACAGATACTCCCGGTGCTGCATTTGACAAAATCGCATTAGATATAGTGCGACCTTTGCCCATTACCAAACAGGGAAATACTCACATTTTAACTATCAAAGATTTACTCACAAAATACTCAGTAGCAATTCCTTTAAACGAAGTAACTTCTTTGGCGATAGCAGACGCCTTCACTAAAAATTTCATTTGTATCTACGGAGCTCCTATAGCACTCTTAACCGATCAAGGATCTAATTTCCTAACTTCCCTAATGCGAAATCTTTCGAAAAAATTTGGTATTAAACAATACAAAACCACCGCTTATCACCCCAATCCCAAGGCTCCATTGAGAGATCACATCACTCTTTAACAGAATACTTAAAAACACAAATAACGAAAGAAAACAATTGGGATGACTACTTAAAATTAGCTATGTTTTCGTACAACACAAGTGTTCACGAGAGCATCCAATACACACCTTTTCAACTTTAGTCTACGGACGAATACCCTTATGCCAGAAATTACTTGAAGAGAATTTAGAGCCTACCTATCACGAATATTCCAAAAACTACAAGAAACACAAGACGAAGCGAGATGAAATCTAATAAGATCAAAGGAAAGAAACAAGCGTTATTATGATAAACGTATCATCCTGCAACATTTAAGGAAGGAGATTTTGTATTTTTATTAAAGGAACCCACAAAGGGAAAATTTTCCGATCAATATACTGAAACATATAAGGTCTTAGAAATCTTATTAAATAATAATGTTACAATACAGTATAGAAATACAACACGCACAGTACACGTGAATAAATTGAAGCTCTCGCATATTGAACCAGGATGAGCATAATTAACGCACACTTCTGTTTCAGAGTGTTCCTGGTGTACAGTTCACAGCCTTCGAGGACCGTCCGTAATTTTTCAGCTACTCAACAACCTATCAACCCAAGATGCATACGGACGGAGGGCTTTGAACACGCTTCCTCTAACTTATTATTATATCATTTTTGCTTAATTAACGATTTTCTTAACAGCTCGGAACCTTTTGAAAAATTAATTTCACATTATCTAGTTATCAACGACCAATGTAACATTAGAAATTGCGACTATTGTAGCATACCTTTAGGTATCAGCAGACTTATAAGCGACTGCTTTCACTACTATCAATTCTATAAAACTAATCTTGCAAACAAGCCACCCTACAATAATATTTTTATAATTCCTAACAATGAGTAAACTTCACGAAATAATTGGGGAATACCCTAGTATGCTGGATGTAAAATGCATCATACTAGCGGGTTATAAATATCAAAACCAATTAGGTGCCTTATGCACCAAGTGTTATATTCGAAAGTCAATTCCGCCGGAATTAAAATACGGCATTTTTCATGGCTTTTCTTTAGGCCCATTAGAGCAAGTACACTGCTCAGTTTGCCATCATAATCTCACAATAGTAGAACCTATCATATACTGCCTTCCATGTTACCATAAATACAAACGCACTCTCGATAAACTCAAGGAAAGAGGATACAGAACAGACACACAAACTTATATAATATACAGTCACTTCACTAACAAAGTTGTAACGAGCCGTTCGTAAGATAAATAGAACAGGAACCGCAATAACGATAAAATCAAACGACTCGTCACGAAACCGAACACGCGACAGTGTAAACATCGCCGACCGACCGCGAATATCACAACACGATATCAGATTAAAAGTAGTATAAAAGACCGCGCAAAAAGCTCAGCGAGAGCAGTCTTCCGAGGCACTCCGCTGAACAGAACTCAAACTCCAACAGCAGCAGCATCTCGCGAACATCGCTATCTAGAACATCGCATCCTAGATCGTCCTCGATACCGCTCCGTCGACTTATTGGATTCGTAAAGTCGACATTCCTCGATACCGCTCCGTCGACTTGTTGGATTCGTAAAGTCGACATCCGCGTAGACTTATTGGATTCGTAAAGTTCACACCCTTGATTACGGTCCGCCGACTTGTTGGATACGTAAAGTCGGCATTCCTCGATATCGCTCCGTCGACTTATTGGATTCGTAAAGTCGACATCCGCGTAGACTTATTGGATTCGTAAAGTTCACACCCTTGATTACGGTCCGCCGACTTGTTGGATACGTAAAGTCGGCATTCCTCGATATCGCTCCGTCGACTTATTGGATTCGTAAAGTCGACATCCGCGTAGACTTATTGGATTCGTAAAGTTCACACCCTTGATTACGGTCCGCCGACTTGTTGGATACGTAAAGTCGGCATTCCTCGATATCGCTCCGTCGACTTATTGAATTCGTAAAGTCGACATCCGCGTAGACTTGTTGGACTCGTAAAGTCTACATCCTTGCTTACCGCTCCGTCGATTTATTGGATTCGTAAAGTCAACATTCCTCGATACCGCTCCGTCGACTTGTTGGATTCGTAAAGTCGACATCCGCGTAAACTCATTAAATCCGTATCGGCTACCGCTCCGTCGACTCGTTGGATTCGTAGAGTCGACACTCGCGGAGACGTGTCGGATTCATAAAGCCTACATCCTCGCTTACCGATCCGTCGCCTTATTGGATTCGTAAGATCGACCTCCGCGAAGCCGCGCCGCAGTCCCGGGGAAACCGATCCCCGCGGCACCGCATCGTAGCGCACGACAGAACCGCGAAAATCCAACGCATCGCGCAAGCAGGGCCGTGTTAGTCATCAAGTAACGGCTCTCCTCGCGCGACCAAAATTAAAGATCCAAACGTCAACATCGCGCCGCAAGCACAACACGATCGACGCGTCACACGACCGCCCGCGTCCCGCGACCGCCAGCGGTCCCGCAGCCTGAGCTCCGCCGCAGCGGACATCAACACGCGCGAACACAAAAGCCCGCGCACGAAGCCAACAGCGTCGACTCAACCTGTACATACACATTGTAAATAGCCATCTAATCGACAATATATATTATTCTAATATCCATCCCACTGTCTTCACGATTATTGACATCTGCTCGAATCCGGACCACACCGACTCGCAGCTTATCCCGCACCGAACGCGAAATAGCGTTACAAATTGGCGCCCGAACAGGTTAATAAAAAACAAGCAGAGAAAAGAAAGGAAAAATGAAGCGGATGTTATATACGCTATCAAAGGAAGGACATAGTAAAAAAGATGGCAGAACTATGAGTTACCCACAAACGGCACCCTAGACGAACTACGAGCGAGATTAAGCAAACATATGGCAGATAACCCTCAGGCGTTAACAAGTAGAAACGAAGATGGTGTAACGTCCAAGCCTCCAAAAACTTCAAAACTTTCGCGCCACTACAATACTAAAAGGCCACAGTAGCCATTGGCCGATTTGTGCTAGTTGAGATATAGCATAAGTAATATGTCATGTAAAACTCCATGTTAACAGCGACTTTATTAATTTAGTTGTTAAAAAGGGCCGAGACTATATCATAAAACATTGACAATGCAAGTAAAGGCATTTTAGCATGATGAAATATTATCAATATTAATAAGAAAGTATAAAGGCCATACATAGCAGCGGAATTATTAATATAATTAGAATAATATAGAATATTCGGGTGTATATAAGTTGGACACGGGGCAATTGGACACAGTCCAATCACAAGTCGCTGTTCCAAGGCACGCTACAAATGTCTCTAATCACACGGTGCTGTGATTGGCTGTGTCCAAATGCACCGTGTCCAAGTGCGCCGCTCCCAGAATATTCGCGTAGCGAACCCGTTTGCACACGAGCAAACGCGTTCAGCATGACATCATCGCGTTACTATGCATCACGCTACCGTGCATCACGTCATCCAGCCACCCGCACGCATTACCGAGAAGTTGGCACACAGTGGAATCTCTTTGAAAAAGACCGACTCAGGGCCACCATGCCACTCAGGAATTCGGCGCTGCAGCCTGACCGCCATCGAAAATTGCCGGAACCAAGCGAAGCCCCGCCGGAGGCCCTATAAAAACCGTGCCCCCAGAGCGCCCGCAGCAGTCCCGCAAAATTTTCAACAGTGCTACACAATTTTTCGGCAGTCTTTATACACGACATTTGTTCAAGTTCCACATACACACAGTTTTACACACTCTGCATTCGTTCGTCTGCCGTACTCCATACATGCACATAATTTTACACTTCAACTTTTGTACTAATTTTTCTCGCCGACCCGTTGCTACGAAGCATTTGTTCGGGAGATTGTATACACGAATACACGAGTTAACGACTTTACATTGGGGACGATTCCGAGATCTACAACTTCCAAATCGCCCATCGCCTGCTACATTAAGGTGACCATCCGGGCCCTTCTACTGATAGCCAGCCAACACCGTGAGCCCATGCGAGCGTGTCCTGGCGAGTTACGATAAGATCGACATATTACTGCAATAAAACAATCGTAAGTTTACTTCATACACTCATCATAACGCTTAGAATATTCACACAATAAAATATAAAAGACTTACTGCCGTCAACATACATTATATTTTATCTTTGTCTTACACTCGTTATAATCAGTTGGCAACATATAGCCTTTGAACAATTAATACAATAAAACCACTCTAGCATAAATACCAGTTTTAACACCTCTTTAGTATTTGCTCTCATTTCCCATATCAAGTGTAACGTCCCTCGTGACCACTCAGTGTAACGTCCCGCTTGGTCGCTCAGATTAACGAAACGTTTGCTCTCTCTTTGTTTTAGACCTATCTGCATACACCGGCAATAGTCTGGAGATGTGGAGAGCTGTGCACCGAGAGGAAGTTTCGAGCGAGTGGAGTATTGTGCAAGAAATAATGTAATGATAACTGTAATGAATGACAGATTACAGATTCTATATTTGACCGAGAAATGTATGAACTGAGTAAAATAAATTTATATTTACCACGTGGTTTATTCGTCCTCTAATAATTAATGAAGAAGTAATTAATGTATTGAGGATTTATTCAAACAATTTAATAGAGGCAAAAATTAATGAAAGCAAAAGTCCATAAGAACGATCAAGATGGGTTTTGATTTATGGGTAAGGATTATTAAGATGGTAAACTCAGTTTGGTTTTAGTGTATTCTTAATAAGGCTCAACAATCAAGGAGCTCTGTCAGAGTTTCGTTCAGAAATCCCACGCTTAGGAAATCCTCATCACGCGCTACTCTGCAATTCGCTGTATTTTAATTAAGTTTTGGAGCATTCGAGACGCTGCCGAAACTGTCAGAGCCCTGTACTATAAGCAAAAGAATCTGCCAGGAGCAGTTAAGCTACCTGAAGCAGAGATAGAGAGAGAAAGAAACGCTATTACGACGGCGTATATGGTAGACACTAGGACTACCGCAGCTCTGCAGTAAAGTGTATATGTATATGTATGTGAGTAGGTTAGGAATGGTAAATAATAGATCGTCCTTAGAGATTATAGCATTATAGTAACTGGATCTGGTAGAAAGGAACTAGAATCATATAACTATAGAATTTGAATATAATATGTATATATATATTTATTTTATCTTGACTGAAATGTGGTATAATATTGTAGAGTGCAGTGTAGTAACAATAGTGGATTATACAGTATTCCTAAATAATATTGATAATTAAAAGTTTGACGATAGGTACTTCGCTAAGGACCTACCGGGCAAGTGTCGGATAAATGTAGGGGAAATAGGAAATAAAACTTACGGTCGAAATCTCGCAGGGACACGATGAGTCGGATGAGAGTATGCCTGTGCTGGTCCGTACAGGTTCGCAAGGGGTCACAGATAAATAGTGAGATTACCGAACAAATGCCTGAGGCAACGGGTCGGAGAGTAGGCTGAATCTCGAAGAGTCCACGAGCAAATGCGAAGATAATGTATTCAGGAATTGTTCCGAACAGAGTGCGAAAAAAATGCTTCACGCAGCTGCATGAGCGCAGACTTAGTATTCTGAATTTTACCCGAATAAAATGCTGCTGGAGCTCCGGGAGCACCGTTCTTATAGGTCTCGAGCGCGGTCTTCGGCCGGTTCCGGTCGGTTCCGACGGCGGTCGTCTCGCAGCGCCGCATCCGGTGGCGAGATGGTGGTCTCGAGTCGGTAGTTCTCAAAGGGATGCCGCTGCGCTTCGGCTTATCGTTTGATGCGCTCACCCGAGGTGGTTGGATGCGCTGTGGCATAGCGATTATGCATCACGGTGATGTCATGCTGGACATGTAAATTCGTGTCTGCGCGAGTTCGCTCGCGAATATTCCTATACTATTCGAGTTTCTTATTAATTCCTTCGTCATATATGGCTTTTGAGTGGTTATATGAATACTTCGTTTCTATAATAATAATCCGATCTTTATTCTTAGCCGTTTTTGACGAGTGAATTAGTAAGATTCATTGTTTTAGCTAAAATAAAACTTATAATAACTAATTAGGGTTTATTCTATGAGAGCTCATGATATCGTGGACTTTGGATTGCTACTCTTAACATACCTTTTGAATTGTTAATTATTTCTTATTGTGAATCAATTTGCTTATAATATATTCCGTCCTTGTCTCCCAATATCGTGACTTCTCATATAGCGCTTTGAAGAGTTTAAGTACTATTTGGTTCATATGATATACTATGTCTCAGATTAGTACAAATCGGCCTCTGGTTGTCGCGGGGTTTAAATACCGTAATGGTCGCGAAAAATTAAAGTTTTCTGGGGCTGGGACGTTACATCAGACATAAAAAACGTTATGTTCTCGTTTTTGTTTTAGGCCTGCCTGCATACACCGACAATAGCCTGGGCTGGTAGAGAACCGTGCATCGAGAGGAAGTAATTTATTCGTATTGTGAAATAATGTAAAAGTGACGTGATTTTATGTTACTCTTTTAATGTATAAAGAATAAAATTATTTGACATGTCATTATGACATAAGAATTTATGAATTAAATACTGAAGATTTTATGTAATAATCGATTTATTGAATAGAAATTGTAAAGTGCAATATGTCATCAATTGGACAGAAAAATAAAGAAACAGAATTAGGATGGGGAAGGGAATATTGTACCCGGACTAGTGTAACGTCTAAGCCTCCAAAAACTTTAAAACTTCCGCGCCACTACAATACTAAAGGGTCACAGTAGCCATCGGCCGATTTGTGCTAGCTGAGATATAGCATAAGTAATATTTTATGTAAAACTTCATGTTAACAGCGACGCTATTAATTCAGTTGTTAAAAAGAGCCGAGACTATATCATAAAATATTGACAATGCAAGTAAAGGCATTTTAGCATGATGAAATATTATCAATATTAATAAGAAAGTATAAAAGCCATACATAACAGCGGAATTATTAATATAATTAGAATAATATAGAATATTCGCGTAGCGAACTCGCTTGGACACGAGCAAACGCGTTCAGCATGACATCATCGCGTCGCTATGCATCACGCCACCGTGCATCACGTCATCCAGCCACCCGCACGCATTACCGAGAAGCTGAAGAGCAGTGGAATCCCTTTGGAAAAGACCGACTCAGGGTCACCATACCATTCTGGAATTCGGCGCTGCAGCCCGACCGCCATCGGAAGCCGCCGGAGCCGAGCGAAGCTCCGTCGGAGGCCCTATAAAAGCCGTGCCCCCAGAGCGCCCGGAGCAGTTCACAGCAGTCCCGCAAAATTTGCAACAATGCTACACAATTTTTCGGCAGTCTTTATACACAACATTCGTTCGGTCATCTGCCGAACTCCATACATACACATAATTTTACACTTCAATCTTTGTACTAATTTTTCACGCCGACCCGTTGCTTGTAACGTCTCTCGCGATCACTTAGACACAAAAAACGTTATGTTCCCGTTTTTGTTTTAGGCCTGCCTGCATACACCGACAATAGCCTGGGTTGGTAGAGAACCGTGCATCGAGAGGAAGTGATCTATTCGTGTTGCGAATTCGTGTAAAGGTGTCGTGATTTTATGTTACGCTTTAATGTGTGAAGAATAAAATCATTTGACTTGACAATAAAAAGGTATGAATTAAATATTGACGCTTTTATGTAATAGTTGAATTGTTGAATAAGAATTATAATGTGTAAAATGTAATTAATCAGACAGAAAAATAAAGAAATAGAATTATAATGGAGAAGGGGAATTTTATATCCGGATTATGGACGAATAGAGGTTGATTGTTACGTCCCCGCTCGGCCGCGGCTGTGGCAACAGTGCTCGGGCCCTGGAGCGGGGGCACGATCGCTTGGTTTTCGGGTCGCTGAACCGTGTGGCTCTACCCGGGGAATACGCGATCTGAGGGCCCCGATGGTATTTTATTTGGCTATCTGGTTCTATTACCGACTTCGAATTACCGACTTCAAGTTACCGACTTCGTATTACTCGTATTACCGACTTCGCATTACCGACTTTGCATTACCGACTTCGTATTACCGACTTCGTATTACCGGCTTCGTATTACCGACTTCGAATTATTGAAGATGGCGCGCAGATATGAGAATGGTAACATGATTGGACTTACCGACGTTGCGTACACCTGGCTAAGCAGAGGCAGCTAAGGGGGAAGAGTGCCCTTACTCCAGAGTGATTACTTCAGGTGTCTGGTCCCAGTGGTCGGGTGTGGTGCTTCCGTAGTGCGCGTGCAGCAGCTCTGCCCGGATTTGCATGTATCGTTTCCTTCGCGGATCACTCTCCGGAATATTGAGTGGAGGTAAGTTCGGATATTGTATCTCCACCTTGGTGAGATGATAGGGCTGTTGGGGAATGGAGTATGACGGGGACTCTATCCTGTCACATCCCTGCGTAACGTACGCGAGCACGAAAAACTTTTTTCCCCTCATTCCTTTTTGGTTGCTCTGTCCACACTGTTGGAACAACAATTCAGTCATTTGTTTAGCTCTAAGTCCCTCGGTTGCCGAGATATTAATTTGTTAATTAACGACTTTGTTTAATTCGAAAGCTTGCGCCGTGGGAACAACAATCCAGTCATTTGTTTAGCTCTAAGTCCCTCGGTTGCCGAAATATTAATTTGTTAATTAACGACTTTGTTTAATCCGAAAGCTTGCGCCAAGGGAATAACAATCCAATTATTTGTTTAGCTCTAAGTCCCTCGGTTGCCGAGATATTAATTTGTTAATTAACGACTTTGTTTAATCCGAAAGCTTGCGCCGAGGGAATAACAATCCAGTTATTTGTTTAGCTCTAAGTCCCTCGGTTGCCGAGATATTAAATTGTTAATTAACGACTTTGTTTAATTCAAAAGCTCACACCGTGGGAACAACAATTCAGTCATTTGTTTAGCTCTAAGTCCCTCGGTTGCCGAGATATTAATTTGTTAATTAGCAACTTTGTTTAATTCAAAAGCTCACACCGTAGGAACAACAATTCAGTTATTTGATTCACTCTAAGTCCCTTGGTTGCCGAGATATTAATTTGTTAATTAATGACCTTGCTTAATTCAAAAACCCACACCGTGGGAACAACAATTCAGTTATTTGTTTAACTCTAAGTCCCTCAGTTGCCGAAATATTAATTTGTTAAATAACGACTTTGTCTAAATCAGAAGCTCACACCGTGGGAACAACAATTCAGTCATTCGGTTAACTCTAAGTCCCTCGGTTGCCGGAATATTAATTTGTTAATTAACAACTTCGTTTAGTTCGAAAGCTCACACCGCGAAACAACAACCCAATCGTTTTTTACCTCTAAATTCACGGGTTCTTGCGGTATTTAACTGTAACATTGTTAAAATCCCAAGCACCAAATACTGGAGAGTTGAGGACCGCCATTTTGCTAATTACGAAGTCGTTAAGGGGGAACACCACGGTGACGGTTTCAAAAAATCGATTTTTTTTTTGCATTTTTGTGATGTTTGGAGTCTTAAAAATATGTCCCTATAATATTATGGTGAAATTCGTAACGGAACTATAGTAAATATGTCATAGAGTAGAACTTGGTCAGATGCCGCTAGTAGAACTGGCCGCGCGCTACCTGAAAAGATTCGGCAGTCCCCTTGATCTGTCTGTAGGGAGTTTTACCGGTATTCTTTTATTGTCTACGTGCTTGAGTTCTGTTATAAGTGTAAAATCTTCCTTTTGTAAAGCCTGCACTTTTTGGAAAAAACGAAGCAATACTGTAGAATACGAAGAGTGGTTACAATCTCATACAGATGAATGCACGGCAAATCATGAAGGCTCCTCTGGAAAAATGGAAGTCGATGGAATTCGCGAAATGTTTCTAAGATCCGAAAATCTTCACAATGTTCGATATATAAATTATATTGGAGACGGTGACAGCAAAACTTACAAAGCAATCGTCGATTCGGTTCCGTATCCTGTTACAAAAAAAGAGTGCATTAACCACGTACAAAAAAGAATGGGCGCAAGGCTACGTAAATGTAAAAAAGAAAATAAAGGACTAGGAGGTAAAGGAAAACTTACAGCGAAATTAATTGATGATTTAAGTACTTTTTACGGACTAGCTATTCGCAGACATCAAAATTCTGTGGATGAAATGTATAAAGCAATTTGGAGTACTCTGTATCACAAGAGTTCATCTGACGACAATCCGAAACATGATTATTGCCCGGAGGGGCCAAATTCTTGGTGCACTTGGCAGCGAGCAAAAGCTGTACGACAAAGCGATTATACACACAAAACACCGCTTCCTGATGTAGTCATTGATGCAATCACTCCCATTTATAAAGATTTGAGTGATAAAAGGTTACTTGAAAAATGCTTGGGAGGTTTTACTCAAAATAATAATGAGAGTTTTAACAACATGATTTGGAGCATCGATCCAAAAACAACATCAAGTGGAGGTATAGTCGTAGAAATCGCTGCAAGCATTGCTGTTTGTATTTTTAATGATGGATACACCGATGTATTAAAAATAATGGAGCTGCTGGGAATTAGAATTGGACTGTCAGCATCACAATTTCGCGACTACAAGGACGATCAACGGCTTTCACTTGCAGACCTCCGAACGCAAGCGGCGACGCGTGAGGAAAGATTGCGAAGAAAGCAAAGCAGAAACGAAGCCGAAGAACTAGCTATTGCTTCAGAAGGCACTTCATATGCACCCGGATTGGACGCACTTTGGTTCGTTACAAAATTTTATCGTTTTATACGAACCAATTAGTTGTAAAACTTTAAACGCGTTTTTCTCGAAACCACGTTTTCGTAACTGGGCGCTCTCATCTCTCGGCCAATTTTTATCCGATTAACTTGAAATTCGGACAGAATGTTTACAACAAAATTGTCTTCAGTTGCACGTAGGGATTTTTCAATCGGATTATTAGTTTTTGAAAAACAATTAAAGAAGTAACGAATTTTTGTTGAAAAATCGAAAACTTTTTTTTTAAACAGTGCCATTTT
>NW_022639742.1:140401-140801 GCF_010583005.1 Odontomachus brunneus | reverse complement strand
TTAATAGAGGAATAGAAATGTTATTTAAACAAGGGAGCAAAGTGCTCCATTACTACATAATCTACTAACACACAAAGACCATTAGTTATTAATTATAGGATAGATCAACTATATATAAGCTGTAAATAATTAATCGCACTAGTAATAAGTTAGTTAATAAGTTAGCAAATCTCCAATTGTTAACCGCTAAAGCCCTGTATCCGTATACCGGGATCAACAAATGTCTCACTAAACAATGTATAATTAACAATAACAATATATTTGTTGATCCCCGGGTCGAGAGCAGCTAACACCACGTAGTTAGCAATTTTCGATAATTTATTTAATCGATTTATTGTAAAAATAACGAAAATCTGTTCCGCGATTCAAATCTCCCGCCTTGAACAAGCCTGGTTAAATA
>NW_022639742.1:129293-133329 GCF_010583005.1 Odontomachus brunneus | reverse complement strand
GAACCAATTAGTTGTAAAACTTTAAACGCGTTTTTCTCGAAACCACGTTTTCGTAACTGGGCGCTCTCATATCTCGGCCAATTTTTATCCGAATAACTTGAAATTTGGACAGAATGTTTACAACAAAATTGTCTTCAGTTGCACGTACGGATTTTTCAATCGGATTATTAGTTTTTGAAAAACAATTAAAGAAGT
Organism: Odontomachus brunneus; assembly: GCF_010583005.1. Taxonomy (NCBI): domain Eukaryota; kingdom Metazoa; phylum Arthropoda; class Insecta; order Hymenoptera; family Formicidae; genus Odontomachus; species Odontomachus brunneus. The sequence goes on along the minus strand of NW_022639742.1, from coordinate 133,134 downwards.
AACGAATTTTTGTTGAAAAATCGAAAACTTTTTTTTTAAACAGTGCCATTTTGTCAAAAATTATTTTATCAAAAAATCCGTACGTGCAACTAAAACTACATTCATATACTTTAGATCACAATTAAAAAAATTTATTTCAGAGCTCCCGTTCAGATGCAGCACGAGCGCCCGTGCACCCATGTTTTTTCAGACGAGGTGCACATCAATCACCATAGTTATTATAAATATGAATATTATTTTATGAAATTTTTTTTGTAACATAATATAAGTATGTACTTTTAACATATATAGTTTATAAATTAAACAAACTATTAAATAATGAAAAAAAATTCACGAAAATAGCCTTTTTTTCGGCCGTCACCCTGGTGTTCCCCCTTAATAGAGGAATAGAAATGTTATTTAAACAAGGGAGCAAAGTGCTCCATTACTACATAATCTACTAACACACAAAGACCATTAGTTATTAATTATAGGATAGATCAACTATATATAAGCTGTAAATAATTAATCGCACTAGTAATAAGTTAGTTAATAAGTTAGCAAATCTCCAATTGTTAACCGCTAAAGCCCTGTATCCGTATACCGGGATCAACAAATGCCTCACTAAACAATGTATAACTAACAATAACAATGTATTTGTTGATCCCCGGGTCGAGAGCAGCTAACACAACGTAGTTAGCAATTTTCGATAATTTATTTAATCGATTTATTGTAAAAATAACGAAAATCTGTTCCGCGATTCAAATCTCCCGCCTTGAACAAGCCTGGTTAAATACTTTGCTACGCAGGCTTCTTCCAGGTCCGCGCTATCTCTGTTCGGGGATGCCTTAGAGCCCTCGCTGCTCGAGTCGTCTTCTTCCTGGTCCGCGCTAAAACTATATATGCCAGTAAGCCGCATCAGTCGGGGCTACTCTGTCTCTGGTTACACTACTGCAATAGAAAACCATTATCGTCGGATATACTACTGCATTAGACAGCTCAGCACACAGTTCGTACTACTGCATTAGTCGGTTCAGTCCTCTGGCCGTACTACTGTAGCGGACGACTCAATTTCTGATCTTACTCCTGTACCAGGCGACTTAGTTTCTGGCTATACCACTAGATTTACGATTTGCGCCTTTTTCACGGACTTCTACGAACTTTCGGAATATACACGACTTGGACTATCCACGGACACGAACTCAGACTGTCGGCTATACTCTGGGCTACCCTATAGGACTTCGAGATCAATAATATTGTTTATTTACGACGACTTACGGCACCCCGAATCAGGATTTCCCTTGGCCACGGCTTGATTTACGAGTGATCAAATAAAGGTGTTTTTCGGAATTTAATGGACAATTTTGATGACAACAGTTACGTCTCCTTCTCCTCGGGAGAAACCGACAAAATTTTAAGGTTCCTCGACCGAACAGAGGAACCTGCTCCGGATCCGGTGCTCATTGACCGCGTCATTGAGGAGCACCAATTAGAGCCGTCAGATGTCCAACATCCGCTGCCACAAGCCGCTATCTCCGAGCCGGCGACGCAATACTCCGGAGCAGTATTTCGTAGAAGGCCTAGGACCTCAGCGCGGCCTTACTGGCAGCACCAATTAAAGACCCGACTGAGGCTTCGGTTGCCACGGGATCCTTTCGCCTTGGCTCCCGACCTTGTGAAAAGGGTGCCCTTCGAGCTGCTCCACAAACTCCCACCCTTCCTTACCTGGAGGCACTGGCGGAGAGACAGAGTGAGGACGAGCCGCACCACTTCACCGCCAGTCTCTCGTCCTCCAAGTCCCTCACCTCGATCCCAGCTCGGGAGCCCCCTCGCGAGGAGGAGGTTCGGTCGACAAGACCCTCAGCACCTTATTGCGCTAGCGCCATCTTTCAGGGTCCGAAGCCCCGAAGGAAGACCCGACAAGCTGGCAGAAAGAACCAGGTCCGGCGGCTGTTAAAGAATTTTTACGTGGACTGCAACACGCCGGAAATTGGCACTATATTCAGACAGGACCAGAACAACAATCTGGTCCTGACCCATGGGACTGCCGCAGGAGACAAAACTCCACTAGTTGTCTCAACGGTCAGCAGAATCGGACCGAGGATAACCGATATCCGAGCGTACGTGGGTCCTCGATACCGTATTGCACGGTGGCGCTTGCGCCCTTTGAGGTTGGACCCTGTTGTCTACCCGGCCAATATTCCTCGGATTTAGGGCGACCCTCGATACGAGGCGTACATCCGGAGGAGGCAACAAGCTCTCTATCCGGTGTAAACCATCGGCCTGGTTGGGCGGAAGGGGATGTTAACTTACCGGAGAGACCCCTTCCACCAGCATCGAGAGGCCACCCAGCCGGAGTTACTGGAATACTTGGCCAGCATCCCTGACCGGAGGTGTTGGCAGATCAAAGCATTTGTAGACCAGAGTGGCGATCTGGCCCTTTGCACTTTGTGCCACTACCGTCGAGGGTCCGCGGAATCGGCTACCACATACCGACAAATAGAGGGCCATTACCTTATAATCGGCCACCGGGTTGAGCCCAAGTACTGTTCAGATTGCCAGGATCCTGTGACGGCAGAGCAGCCCATGTCGGCGTGCCCAGACTGTACAGCCGAGTTCGCTAGTATGGAGGAAGGAAGTTAAGGGGACCACGAAATTGTGTTTCTTGCACTTATTCTGGGAGCAATCGAGACGGGTACCGAGAGTAGAGTAGGCCTCACGCCGCTGACCCTCCTTCTCAACAACACCGATCTTTCACTCTTAATTCAGGGCGGAGTCGAGGTGTCGCGCCCAAGGACGTGACAATCCCAAGTAGGGCACTATCACTTGCACAAACAGGCGCGTATAACCGGTTATATAATCGACGTAACTGAACCTTACGTCTAGCGCGGCGTATTCTAGCCATAGATGCAACCTATTAAATCACTCATACTAAGCGCGTACGCGATTCCGCTTTTGCAAGTCCTGAACGGGGAGCACAGTGACGGCTCTAGTCGCCGCTCGGTGAATTGCAAGGCGGTAACTGTGATTTGGTAGGGAGCGCAAGTACGGCTCTAATCGCTACTCAGCAGATCACAGTTGTTACGTCCCGTTGCACAGAGAACGATGCACAGACAGCGAGCACAAGGGACGGCTCCGCGCTTGTCTTGCGTTTTGTTACCTGAGGCCGGAAGGATTAAACCCGGAATGTCGAAGAGTCCGCTCGCAGGTCAGAATTGCATCACTGGCTTCGTTAGCTGTACCGTTTTGGACGCGTGGGTTTTAGGGAAGGTTCGGAAATAAGAATATTTTAGAATGAAATATTAAATTAACAAAGTTATATTTCTATTTGATTGTTACATATATTGTTAGATAGGTTGAATGCTTTTGTCACGATATGAATCTACTTGCAACATTAAAATAGTGATAGTGTACATTTGCGTTGGTTAAACCAGAACTCTTATATTATAACGTTAAATCTAGATGTAGTATGCGAGAGTATTCTAAGGTTAGGTGTAAGTTTACTAAAAGTGGTAGAGGTGTTTTAGAGTGTGGGAGTTGGAAGGATTTGCACTAACGTATGGATCCTAAAAATAGGGATGAGTGCACTGTTCACGTCGCGTAGTCGGTAGCACAACCGACTTGTAGGACTCCCGGATTAAGACTGACTGACTGCGTTTTGCGCAACGCCTTATAAACCCTTTGGATCCGAGGAAGGGGTTTCCTCTGGTAGGGTTAAGAAAACATCTGGACGGTTCCGGAAGGGTCTCGAAGATTCTCGAGGATTTTGGAAAAGTCTGGGAGGATCCCAGGGTTCGGGAAAGTTACCTGACCTCAGGGAGTCCCCCTCGGGGTGCACCACCTTGACGTGGTGAGGGGGCTA
>NW_022639742.1:126696-129283 GCF_010583005.1 Odontomachus brunneus | reverse complement strand
CTGACTGCGTTTTGCGCAACGCCTTATAAACCCTTTGGATCCGAGGAAGGGGTTTCCTCTGGTAGGGTTAAGAAAACATCTGGACGGTTCCGGAAGGGTCTCGAAGATTCTCGAGGATTTTGGAAAAGTCTGGGAGGATCCCAGGGTTCGGGAAAGTTACCTGACCTCAGGGAGTCCCCCTCGGGGTGCACCACCTTGACGTGGTGAGGGGGCTACCTGGGTCTCGACCCGCAGGGCAGTACCAAGAGTCCAACTCTTGGGAGGGCCGCGGGAAGAGCCTGGGGTCTAAGAGTGCACCAATTGGGGGGAAATTGGCTCGGGTTCGCCCTGTGTCTGGGGAGGACGTCCTTCGGGACGTGCCTCCTGGCATGGGGGGGGGTCTCGGGTCCCATAATAGGGGTTTTTTTTTCCCGGCAAACGGCCTCGGAAATTCTTTCCGTGGTACGCGCCGGGGAGGGGAAATGGGTGACTTCCTGGGAGTTGCTCGGAAGTCGGCCCCCAAAGATCCGTCGGGCCACGCCGGTAGGGTCACCCATGCCGGACGGGCCGACGGGGAGGGGGATTTGGGGGGGGCGCGGCTGTCAGGGCCGTCCGGACTTATTCCGGGGCAGGGCCTGACAGTCGGTTCACGGGCTCGTTAGCTTTTTAGCAGCCGACCTAGGGGAAGAACAACTTCGATAAAAAAAACCCGCCCGTGAGTGAGGGGTTGTAAAGTTCTCACTCAAAGGATTGACCAAAATAACGACGATACAACGCAAACTTACCGGCCCAGGGGTTTCGGAGCCCTAAGGTCCGGCGGCACGCGGGGTAGCGTCCCGGCTCCCTGTGTCGTTGTCATCCGGCGACGGGCTGGCGTGCGGGTTGCCTACGGCCCCGCTTGCCGAAGCGGCTACCGTAGAGGTAGAGAAAGGTAGAGGAGGAGGTGGAGGGAAGAGGAGAAGGATGGCGGAAAGAGAGATCGACGTTGAGGGCTCTGGGACGGAGACGGAGGAGGAATCTGGAGAGGTGGAGCCATGGTATAAGGAAGTGGAAAGGAAAGGAAAATAGCCGGATCCGGAGGACGAAGGATAGAACAGCGACTTTATCCTCGAGCGCTTGAGTTATTTGAAGGAAAGCGCTCGAGCGATCGAGTGTCATATCCAGAAGCAAGAGGATGAGCAAGACCGAGAAGAAAGAGATAGGAAGAAGGAAGGAGGAGATGCAGAGATATGGCGAGGGAATGGGTAAAGTCTTTGGGACTAGAACTGTGGGTTTGGAAAAACGTGTGAGGACGCTGGAGAAGTGGGTCGATGAGGACGTGGAGTTGGAAAGGGTAATGGATAGCGAGATGGAAGAGTGGCAGGAGAAAGGAGCAAAGTGGGAGTTGGAGTTGAAGAATTGGAAGGAGAAGGAGCTCAAGTGGGAATGCGAAAGGAAAGAGTGGGACAAGGAAAGGAGAGACTGGATGAGTGAAAAGGAGGAATTTAGGAGGAAGATGGCGGAGTCGCTCATGGACAACGGGCCTTGCGCTGTCGTGAGGAAGAGGAGCCGGGCCGTGTCTCCTTTCCCGGAGGTGCGGCCCGAGATGAAGGACAGGGCGACGTCCCCGTTCCGGGCAATTGTCGTCGGGACGCCGCCGGCTGGGCGGGAGCCGTGTGCGCCCGCAACGCCCACTGCGGTCCCTCCTAATGGTCGGGATTGGGTCGTGGTTGGCGGCGGGGGGGCGGAAGAAGAAGGAAGGATGCCAGGAGAGAGAGGGGGGAGACGACCCGTGCACGGTCGATGGCGCCTCGTGCGCTGCCGGTTCCGCCAGCTACGGTAGCGGTGGCGGTTCGCCTCGAGCCGGGGGGCCTCACATACGCAAAGGTGAAAGGCGATATCGCCGTGGGAGAAGGTGTGGTCCGGCCCGCCTTTGTAAGGAGGGCCGCAGGGGGCGGCCTCCTCTTCGGGCTGACCGGATCCGAAAAGGAGAGGGAGGCGGACGCCCTAGCAGAGAAGCTTAGGGCGTCGCTCCCGGGGGCCGCGGTAACGCGCCCCTTAAGGTGGGGGGAGGTGCGACTCGTCGGCTTTGACGAGTCGGTCCTCCCCGAGGAGGTGAGCGAAGTTCTCGCTGAGCAGGGGGGGTGCGGGCCGAGCAAAATACGTCTCGGCCCCATTATATAGAGTTGGCGAAGGGATGGGGCCGTTTGGGCGCGTCTCCCCCTTGCGGCGGCCGTCAAGGTGGCGGCCAAGGGGAGGGTGGTCCTGGGGTGGGCGGGAGCGAGAGTCCAACTGCTCCCGGCTCGCCCGCTCCAGTGCCATCGGTGTTCGGGGCTCGGCCACGTCCGGGCGACCTGCTCCGCGTCTACGGACCGGAGCCGGATTTGCTACCGATGTGGTCGAGCCGGGCACACCGCGCGGGTCTGCACCGAGAGTGCGGCTTGCGCGGTGTGCCGTGAGGAGAGACGGGACCCGGGTCACCGGATGGGTGGTCCCGGGTGCCCGCTGATGGGGGCCGGTCGGTTCGGCGCTCCGCCGCCGGACCACCGCAGAGGCCGGCCGCCCAACGCGGCTCCGGACCAGAGAGGCCCTGTCCGCGGAAGGGTCCGGTCCTCCTCCATCACCACCA